>NW_024879396.1:173812-268438 GCF_018340385.1 Cyprinus carpio | reverse complement strand
AGGCTCTGACTGTGTGACCCCAACACACTCCAAAAGCTCAGATAAAGAAGGATAAACATGTTTCCTGATGTGTCTTTGTAGACGTTTACACATTTGGGAATGGACGGCACCTTTACACACTCGCTCCAAACAGCACTGGACAGAAGTTCAGCCTCTCGGGAAGTTTTATACTTAAGATTCCCTGCTGTTAGATATCGTATGATTGGTTGGATTGAGAAGCACATGTCCAGATGAGACAGCACAGAGAATCTTTGGGTAAAGTTTTGAATTGAGGATTTTCAGTGACTGACTATTTTGTTGGACATACCATGAATTTCTAACACAAATACCTTAAAATATCACATGAATTTCATTATGCTGATTGATGAACCACTCAATTATGATGCACCCAAGTGTGCAGCCATTCTAATGTTTTTAAGTACTCTCTGAGATCTTCCTTGTGTGTGTGTGTGTGTGTGTGTGTGTGTGTGTTATGGGTACAGTAGATTATTCTGAGAGTTTTGTGTTGCTCTATGGTGTTTCTGGCTGGTTATTCTTTTTAGCATGTCATCATGTTGTGGATGGGGTGTTATGGGTATTTGCTAAAGTAGTTGCAAAGTTAGTTGTTAGGTTGTTCTGAAAGGTTTCAACAATGTTGTGGTTTGATAGAATTTCTTGGTGATTTCTATGAGGATGGTAGAGTGAATTTTAGCTTGTTGCTATGTAATTGCTAGGGTGTTAGGGTTATTTAGTGTTAGAGTTGGGTTGCTAGGTTGTTCTGAAAGGTTTTTAATGTGTTGGTATATGGTTGGTAGGTGGTTGCTAGGGATTCTTTAGTGATTTTAGTTTGTTGCTATACAATTAAATGATCTTTTTAAGATGCTCTTATGTTGTTGCTTGCATGTTATGGATAGTTGCTAGAGTGCTAGGTTGTTTTAAAAGTTTTTAAAGTGTTGCTAATATGGTCGATAACATGTGTCTGGTGGTTTCTAGGGGTTTCTGAGTGTTTTAGCTTGGTGCTATACAAAGTGACCCTTCACAAGACCCCCCCCTCCACCCTTTATTACTGTTGCTATGTCTGATAAGCCATGGAGCTCTCATTCCCACACGCCAGGTTCTCACGTAGTGAAAAATAATCGTGGCACAACAGAGGAAACTTACAATGCACTGACAGACAAGTCAGAGCAGATTACTTTAGGTATGACACAAAGCCTCGGCTTTCAGATTTTGTAAGAATTTCAAACAATAAAATACCATTTTGTGGCTCTTTAATGTGTCGTGACAGATCACTGACAGCACCTCGTTCAAGCAGCACGTGAACTGAAAATGGGTGCATAAGGAAACACCACCTTTTTATATGGGTGAATGGCTTTTTCACTTTTTTAGACTGCAGTTATAGCTTGTAACATTGGTATGAGTTGACTTTGGAAATAGTGCAGAAAATTTATGTCTGAGGACAGTATTGGTGCGAGCTGTTCTGTAGCATCTGTTAGACAGATACAGAGTCATCTGCTCTATCGCTCTTTTCTTTTCAAGAAGTGCGGCTTTAATAAATGCATAAATAGACAACAGATGACTGCTAGGCAAGGACACAGGAAGTGGAGATATGAGGGTGGCTTTGGGTGGGTCAGTCTCAGTACCACCACCTGGTTGGTTATCAAGTTAAAACAGCCTAGTGGTTTACTATCGTTGTAACTATGGAGATCTACCTTGGGTTAAACACTGGGTGAGTCTGATTATCAAAATATGGCCGCACAAACCACAGCTCTCAGCTTTAATTAATGGAAATTAATTTGCAGGCTCTTTGCATACCTAAAAAGTGTTTTGCAATTGCAGTCATGCGGACTACATTGCCACTCACTTTAAATTAGTTACTTGGAAGTGGCAAGAGGGGATTTCTACATTGCCTAATGAAAAATATAAGTGTGCTTGTCTGTGCAAACCTTGCTCCTATTATGATAAGATTTTTTTGGTGTTGCCAGTGCACTGAAAAAAAAAGTTGTTGCTTTAGTCTTCTGGCTGTTTGCTTATGTCGAAATAGTACATCCTCAAGTCTATGGTATTCTGCTCCCACCTTCAATGAAGGATTTTTTTTTTTTTTTGCCTAAATCTCTCCTTAACAAGCTACACAATGTTTAGTTATCCTTGCTTGTATTTTAGTTTAGTCTAGTTATCAGGTCTTGTATAATGGGTATAAATAAATGCAAAATGCATTTCAGTTAATGCACTTACAATGAAGTCTATGCGTCGTAAACCAGAGAGTTTTATAGCAGAAATATATCAATCTGTACATCAGTGTGTTTTTATTTGATTTGGTGTGAGTTACAGTCTGCATCATTTCCTCTGGTCGGTCATCTCCAGCACTATGTTAGCATTCTCTCTAGCGTTCTTTAACAGCGCAGACACTTTCGCTTCAGTCTGAAAATCAACAAACCACAAAAACTACCATGATCACCAGGAACAATTCCAATTGGCTCTTTGACATTTATGAGTTCCTAACAAAAAGTTTCGTATCACTTAAAGTGTGGTTATTAAATGCAGAAAAAAAACAAACGTGTGGGTTATTAAATGCACGATGGGAACCTGACCTAGATCTATAAAATGGTAATTGTTTTCCTGATACTCACTTGCATTCGTATAACACATCTTTTACAACTGAGAATTTTTCTCTGGCAGTTAAATGCAATTCAGAGTGGTTGTGTTGTGTTAGTTATCATCAGTCAAGGCTCCTCTCTGCAAATATGTGCCTAGTCTTTCATGTTTCTTTTTGTGATGGTGGACATGTTTTTTTTACATCAATCAAATGCTCAAACTGTTTAACATGATACAGAAATGTTCCTTTCATATTTTCCTTGTGAATGTATATTGTCTCTAGTTTTGATGGACGGAAAGGGTGGGTTTGTTTGTTTAAATTTCACAGAGTGAGGAACCGTACCTTTTGCTTTCACAGGTCTTGGGCAATTTCAGAGCAGCCTAATGAAAGAAACACGCAAGAAAACAGTTATCAAATATTATGTGCAGGGACAACTTATTTTAATAAGTTCAATAAAAATATGATTATATATATTTTATAAGTATCTTTATTATATCTTGTGGAAGTAACTATTATCTTATAAATAACTATAAATATTCCTACGATATATATATATATAGTGTGTGTGTGTGTGTGTGTATGGTGTATATGAGAATAATTTATGGTAATTAGACTTTATGATAAAGTATGATACTAATTTACTTTATGATAAAGTATGATCATTTTATAGATTTTTAGAATATACATAATATAAAAAAATGTTATATTCTGATAATTTTACAGATATAAATAAAATATCAGTTTAAATAGATAAAATTTGTATTATAACAAAAATTTTGATATGCCACAGCTGTTTTAGTTCAAATCAAAGTTAAATACACGTAGAAACAGCACATCCTTGTGGCGCAGATGGAGAGACACAGAGGAGACTGTTGACAAAGGAATTATTGAATAAAGTCTTTATTTTTGTTTTCTTCGCTTACAATAAGTGTTCCCGTTGCTTCATTTAACCCAGATTGCACATCTGATGGCAGATGGTGTATTCTGACGAAGACTTTCATACCTTTTCTGGACCTTGACACTGTTATTTACTTGGCAGTCTATGGGACAGTCACCCCTGGCCTCCCGGAATTGCATCCAAAATATCTTAAATTGTGTTCTGAAGACGATGAAGCTTTTACGGGTTTGAAAACGACATGGGGGTAAGGGATTAATGGACAAAATTTCATTTTGGGGTGGAGTGTCCCTTTAAGAAGATGAAAAAGAAGAAAAAATGGTCATAGATTTGAGGTCTACAAGGTCTAAGTAAACAGAATTGAGGTGTTAGATGAGTACACACTCCTCCATACTGACGTTGCCACCAGAATGAAGGGACACACATCCATCGCACCTGTCCGAGGGTGTTCGCCTGTTCAAAAACATCATGTTTACTAAACTAAACTCAAGTCAGCCGCGGGTGGGCCCACAAAAGTGTACACCATCCTGTTTGTTGAAGACCCTGGGTGGACATCCAGCAAACTGCAGCCCTCTATATGGCAGAGATGGCATCAGCAATGGTGTTAATGACCTGGATATTATATATTAGTTAAAATATTGCAAAACACTCAAAAGCTGTATATCATCTTATGCTGAATCAAAAAAAAAAAATAATAATAATAAATGACATTTGGAAATTGTAATGTTACTTTGTGTATTATTATAAATAAATATAAATACATAGTTTAATTACTTTGTAAATGACTTTTTTCATTTGCTGAAGTGTGCAGGTTATTTTTGTAAAAAGAAATGCGACTGATTCACTTGAGATAATTTCAGAAAAAAATGCATTCCTAAACAATTCATGAAAAAGGTGTTTACACTGTTTTACTTTTGATGCATTTTCACAGTCTTTTGGGTGTTTCCACGCCCCTTTTGCTGCATTTTCACAGTTTTTGGCATTATATTTTCCTTGGCCTTAATTTATAAAACAACAATAGACCTACTAACTAATAATTTATTTCAAAAAATAATTTTATATTAAAAAAAAAAAAATAAAGCTTTAATATGGTGATCTCACAGTTACTGTAGCCTAAATCTAAGTGTTTGGTTCACTAAAATGAACCGACTCGACTTCATTTCCTCAGGAATCTGACTAAGTTGGTCATGCTGTGAATTAAGAAGAACCGACTCATTTTAGTGAATCATTCGGGAAACTGACTACAGCGCCAATACCCAATACCCTCTTGTCAAAGAATGAAAAGTGTAAATTAAATTTAAAAAAAAAAAAAGTTGCTTATGTGGCTTGTGTTCGCATGCTTTTATTAAAATAATAAAAACTAAATTAATTTGTAATCATAAATTGATTTTTAACATTTAAACCCAGAATATTTTAGCCAGTGATGAACTCAGTAAAATATCATTTTAATAACATACAATAATAATATTGTTTTTTTAATTGTAATAATAATAAAATAATAGTAATTTTAAAATTCCATATAATATTTTTTATTTCTATCTATCGTTCTATATACAGGCACGGGCGCCGTAACTGTTATATATCATCTATCTATCATCCTATCGTTCTATAACGTTTATGTAATATTACTGTAATTCTATTTTGTTATTTTAATACATAATACAAAATTATTATATTATTACATTAAAATTTTATTAATGAACAGCTCAGCTTTGGGGGCAGCAGTGAACGCTAGATCCTTATTACTCTCCATAAACTTACGCCGAAGAAGAAAAAGCGTACCGAAAGAGAACCGTAGAAGAAGAGCAGCACCAGCAGCAGCGGAAGGCGGTTGTTTTCTTTTAGCTTGTTTGCTAATGTAAACCCGAATTTATTATCTTTGTTTTAACAACTACAGCTCACTCGTACTCTGGAGATCACAGTAAAGTGGTAGGGAGGATGCTGGCTACAGGAACGGTGAGATTTTGCATGGTTTGGCCGTTTTACGCTTGTTTTATGCTGGGGCCTGATAGAGCGTAACGGCTTAAAAGCTAACGCAGTCAGTTCCTATGGTGATGTATTTAAAAATTATACGCTGCTTTATATTAGGATAAGATTATGTGAGTTTATATATTTATTAGAGTGTCTTAAATCTGAAATAAGAGTTTTAGGAAATTACGAGTCTGAGTTTTTCACGTGCCGTTAGTTATGAATGTGGTGAACTGATAATTATATTATTAATAATAATATTTTTTGCGGTGTCTTAAAATATTGCATTATCCAGTAATAATAATAATTTAATAATTTGTCAATAATGGTTATTTAGAACATTTTATGTACGATTATAACAAAGTGCATAAATATAAACACGGGACATAAAAATCAAACATTTAAAGAAATAAATTCTTAATTAAAATTTAACAAGTTTATGTAAGAATGATTAAATTATAAAAACGAAATAGTGTTATAAAATAAACGTTGCAATTAAGGTGCTATTAAAGGAAATGCACAAAAAGATGCATTTTTAGTAATAACAATAAAAACAACAACAACAACAACGTGAATGCAAATCAAGCTTGATTTTCTAATAAATATTAGTTCTAATGTTTTTTTGATTTCGTAAGCGGGCTCTGTAATCAAGTCTTGTAGACTGTAACCACGGCGGGTCTGACGCAGGTGGACCGTGACAAGATCTATCAATGGATCAACGAGCTCTCCAGCCCTGAAACGCGTGAGAACGCCCTGCTGGAGCTCAGCAAGAAGAGGGAGTCTGTGACAGATCTGGCCCCGATGCTCTGGCACTCCTGTGGTACTATAGCAGCTCTCCTGCAGGTGCGCGGAAATCACTTCATGCTCGATTCAACACACAATAAGATAAGACCTGGTTAGCAAGCAATATTATGTTTGTACATGCATATTTTAGTGTGACACAACAAAATAAATGTTCTTGGTTAAAAAAAATAATAATTTATTTTAGTCTTAATATAGGTCAATACCTTTTGGCATAAGTTTTTTAAATATAATTTAAATAAAATAAACCTAAAATTAAAATCTAAACCTAAATCTGTAGTTGTGTAAAAATGTTAATAAAAATAATAAACTGTTAATGAGTTAATGTTATTTTGCAGAAAATTTCAAAAATGGGAAAAAAAGTAATTTTTAACTGTTTTTTTTTAACACACTTTTTTTTTATTTAGAAATTCAGTGAAAATTTTTTTGACTGAGAATGAATGACATTTGGCAGTAAAATGAATTAAAAAAAAAACTTTAACAAAGAATAAAAAATATAGTATAACATTTTCCACTTAATGATACAAAAATAGAAATTTTATTTTTAATATATGAAGTGATTTGTAACTACCTTTTTGATTGAACTGGTTTGTTTCAGTATATAATTTTTTTCGGTTTATAAGTAAATCTAGTTTATTAAATCTTTTTTAATTGTAATGAATGACATTTGACAGTAAAATAATTCTTAAAATATTCAGATATTATTTCAAATATTAGAAAGGGGAAAAAAAGAAAAATAATAATGTATAAATATAATTAAATTTTTAATTTTAATGAATGAATGTGCCGTTGTAAAGAATTATTATTTAAAAAATAATAAAAAAAAATATTAAAAATCTAAATAAATGAGTTATGAGAATACAGTATAATATTTAGCAATTGATACAAAATAAACATATTTAAGAAATTGTCATTTTTAATATAGAAAGTGATTTATAACTGCATTTATTATTGATTTAACTGGTTTCTGAATTCATAAATCATCAAAAAAAATGGATGAAAATGAATGACATTTGACAGTAAAATAATTATTACAAAGTTGTTGTATCCACATTAATTCAGATATTAGGAAAATGTATATACTATATATATAAAAAATACATAAAATAAACAATAATATTAATAATAATAAAATGAATAAAGCTCCCAAATTTCGAAATAAAAGTGCTCATAAAATATATTAATATATAAAAATATATAAATATATATATTTTTTTTTACAGGAGATTGTGAACATCTACCCATCCATAAACCCCCCGACACTGACAGCACATCAGTCTAATCGAGTGTGTAACGCTTTAGCACTGCTGCAGTGTGTGGCCTCCCCACGTAGAGAGACACGGTGGTAACTCCCTTCCTGTACACACATGAAATGATACACTGTTATTAATTCTGTGCCACACTGACTCCCCCTTTTTGTTCTTCATCCTCAGCTCTGCTTTCCTGGCAGCTCACATCCCTCTGTTTCTGTATCCCTTCCTGCACACGGTCAGTAAAACTCGACCCTTCGAATACCTGCGGCTCACAAGTCTGGGTGTTATCGGTAAGAAAGCCAGCTAATACAGCAAACAATCAAAAAACATCTTAGTAAGAAAGAGTGTATTGAAATGTGTTTGTCTGATAGGTGCACTAGTGAAAACAGATGAGCAGGAGGTGATCAACTTCCTGTTGACCACAGAAATCATTCCTCTCCGTCTGCGCATCATGGAGTCCGGCAGCGAGCTCTCCAAAACGGTCCGCTTACTACAATGTCACCAAATTCCTTCTAACATATTATTTATGAGTGGATTCAAAAGGATGGATGCATTTTGCAGGTGTATTTTTTTTTTTAAGTGTGTTTTTCTTTCAGGTGGCCACATTTATACTGCAGAAGATCCTCCTGGATGACACGGGTCTTGCGTATATCTGCCAGACCTACGAACGCTTTTCACATGTCGCCATGATACTGGTGATTCATTATTATTCATCTTATTCATAATTCTTTTTGTGCTTAATTGACATTTGGTACTGATAGACAGAGTTAACCATGTTAAAATAAATATAAGAAAAAATAAAAAGTATTAACAGTGATGATATACATGTAACGATTAATGTGTCATTTTGCAGAAAACTGGTGAATTATTTAATGAAAATACAGTCTAAAAATTTGCATTTGATGAAAAAAATGCAATTATTATTTATTTTTTTGTAAAGTGATATGAACCATTTTTACATGTTTACACACACATCTTTTGATTTTTTTGTGTGCTTTTTGTCTTGCAGGGAAAGATGGTTCTTCAGTTGTCTAAGGAGCCTTCGGCTCGCCTGCTGAAACATGTTGTGCGCTGTTATTTACGGCTTTCTGACAACTCCAGGGATTTTTTTCCCTGCTTTGGAGTTCCTTGCTCATTGTTGGCCTGTAGGAGGTGCACAAATATTGCAGTTTGGTTCTTAATTCAGTGTGATTGATCAATAAAAAATAAAGAAGATCAGCCATATTTAAATATAAATCATATTTTGTGTCTCTCAGGGCGAGAGAAGCTCTGCGTCAGTGCCCATGCCCGACCAGATGAAGGACACCAGTTTGCTCAAGTGCTAAAGGGACGACTCCACCACCAAACGCTGGCTTGCTCAGCTTGTCAAAAACCTACAGGAAGGGCAGGTCACAGACCCCCGCGGCATCCCCTTACCTCCTCAGTAAAACACACTCATCCCAAACCCTCCAGGACGACCAGCACCATACCTTAAACACATCAGACTGTTTCACATACAAGGGCACTTAATATTTTTTTGCCAAGAAGCTCAGAAACGGTGCTCAGTATTCACGGTTTGTTTCGAGATCTTAACAATTGACTTTAGACTCTGCTGGACTGAGGAAGAGTCAGTCTCATCCATTATTAGGCTTTTTTTTCTTGTTCCTCTTAAGCCTTTTTGATGGAATCGAGAGGAATTTAAAGACTGTTTTGTCTGTGTTTTTCATCAGAAAAATGTGTAATTTTGAATGCTGTTAAATAAACAGTGTCATGCCATCGTAAATGTGCTGCCTTTCTGGTCATGAGGAGGAATTAGGATGTTTTACTCTGGAATGAATTTCAGGCTAATTTAAAATTACAGTTATAGACCATAAAATAGAGATTATGAAATTATGTGAGTGAAATTAAGTATGTGGGAAGATACAGTTTGTTCAATATATTGTACTTGCATATACCAAATAACATTACATTTAGTGTAAAAATATCAACTGAATCAGCTGAGTTTAGTTGCTAATAACTTTTGTGTAATGAACGATCTGATACGTCGTTAAACACAAGGTGAGAGTTTCATTGAGGTGATGTCTGCAATGGAAAGTGTTTGTCCGTGTGTGTGTGTGTGTGTGCGTATAGGAGTCTGGAAGCACTCCCAGGGTTTGGCTCGATGATATAGCGGGTAGGGAAGGGACCCCCTTATAAAGACGCCAGCGCTGCGTGTGTAAGCTGAGCTCAGACATTGAGCTTGGCTGTGTTTTATTCATGAACAGAAACACGAGGAAGGGACAGAGAAGAAGAATTCCTAATAAGAGATGAAGCTGGGTACTATCAAAATCGACCACGAGACCCCTTGACAGGCATAAGCACGCTTCAGACGGGTTAATTTTCAAATACAAGATGTTCAAAATTCACCTAAAAAATTCCACTTCCTCTTATTCCCTGTATCCGCCCGAATACAGTTTAAACAGGGTTGCTAAATGTTGAAGCCTACTTTAGTAACCTGATCCAATCATCTGGGGTCTCCGCTAAAGGGTGAGGCAGGCCAAGCATAGACAGGCTCTTGAGCTGTGCTCTACAAACATGCTTTAAACTCTCTGACACATGTTTCAGGGCCAGACTGGAAGCGGGAGACAGTGTTCGATATATGTCTATATGACATGAAGACGTTTGAATATTTTATGAACATTCAGTCGCTTTGATCATGTGTATATAGTGAAGTTATGCCCCTTCATCATCTTTAAGGGAACGCTTTTTATACTATAATTGTGCAATGTAATATGCTAACAGTGTTGACATGGCTAATCAGTCATTTGAATTCATTTTTGGTGGTGTTTGCTAATGCTAGCCTGCCATTTCTGTTGCTCATGCTTAGGGATTTGTACTTTTGGCAAGTACTTGCCTAGCAACCACCTAAAATTTACAGCACAACATGTTAAAACTGCTTTGAACAGCAGCTGCCTAGCAACACCTCAGCATTGTAGTACTTGGGCCAGTAAGCAACATACTAGCATCCAACCAGGACACCTAAGCAACCAAATAGCAACATGCTAAAACAATTTATAATGCCTTATTAGCTATAGCAAGAGGCTAGCACTGTGGCTGTTTTGATTCAGGTCCATATCCACCCAGAACAGGTAAATATTCACCTAGCAACACACTGAAAACCATTCAGAACACTTTAGGAGCTGTATAGCAACATCCTAGCATTGTGGCTGTTTTGATTCGGGCCAATAAGCAAACATGTAGGACCCTAGAAACTGCATAGCTACTATTTAGCTACACCCTAGCAATGTGGCTGAGGTTTCACCTAAAAAATCTTCTAGCAACACTCAAAAAAAAAAAAAAAAAAAAATCCTAAAACGACTTTGAACAGCAGCCACCTAGCAACACCATAGCATTGTATCACTTGGGCCAGTAGGCAATGTACAATCATTCAACCAGGATGCCTTAGTAACCAAATAGCAACATGCTAAAACCCATTCAGACTAGCCATAAAGCTACACACTCGCATTGTGTCTAAGTTTTCACCTAAAATCTTCATAGCAAGCCCTGAGAAAATACTGCAACATGTTAAAATTAAGCGTCTATACCCTAACATTGTGGCTTTAGCCGTATAGCAACAACCCAGCATTGTGTCTGTTTTTATTTGGTTTGGAGATAAAATCAATTCCGAACACCTTAGCAACAACATAACTAGACATTGCTAGCACTGTAGCTCTTTTGACTTGGTCCAAGAAGCAAATGCCTAGGAACCTTAAAGCAACGCATTAGACAACACTTAGCAGCATGTTAAAATGCATTAAAAGAACTTTGAACACTTTAGCAACAACCTTAGCTACACCCCCTGCTGAAAAAAACAGCATATGTTGGTTGGGTATGTTTTTACGCTGGGATGCTGGTTTATGCTGGTCCTTTTGCTGGTTAATGCTGGTCCTTTGCTGGTTTATGCTGGTCCTGCTGGTCCTTTGCTGGTTTATGCTGGTCCTTTGCTGGTTTATGCTGGTCCTGCTGGTCCTTTGCTGGTTTATGCTGGTCCTTTTGCTGGTTTATGCTGGTCCTTTGCTGGTTTATGCTGGTCCTTTTGCTGGTTTATGCTGGTCCTTAGCTGGTTTATGCTGGTCCTGCTGGTCCTTTGCTGGTTTATGCTGGTCCTTTTGCTGGTTTATGCTGGTCCTTCGCTGGTTTATGCTGGTCCTTTGCTGGTTTATGCTGGTCCCTTTGCTGGTTTATGCTGGCACTTTTGCTGGTTTATGCTTGTCCTTTGCTGGTTTATGCTGGTCCTTTGCTGGTTTATGCTGGTCCTTTGCTGGTTTATGCTGGTCCTTTACCAGCACATGACCAGCATAAAACCAGCATACCAGCGTCAAAAACATACCTAACCAGCATATGCTGTTTTTTTCATCAGGGCCCCAGCATTGTAACTAAGGTTTCACCTAGAAACACTCTAGAAAACACTTAGCAGCATCCTAAAATAGGGATTGCGCAGTGAACCCTAACATCATGGCTCTTTTGACTCAGGTTAGTATGCATACACCCTAGAAACCACATACTGTAGAAACACACTAGTATCCATCAGAATGTCTCATACTTAGGGATTTGTAATTTTAATTTTGGCAGGTAGGTAAGTATTTACCTAGCAGCACACTAGCAACATGCTAAAAACCATTCAAAACAACAACTGTGGATCAGCCCAGTAGCATTGCGACTCTTTTTGACCTGGGCTAGTAAACAAAACCCTAGCAACCACATAGAAACATGCCAGTTAGCAAACACAGCAACACGCTAACAACCGTTTAGAATGGCATTAGTGTAGCAACACCCTAGCATTGTGGCTCTTTTTGACTTGGGTCAAGTAAGCAAAAACACCTAGAAACCTCATAACAACACACTAGAAAATACTTAGCACCATGCTAAAATCCATTAAAAAAATGTGCTAGTAACCAAACAACCTAGCAACCACATAGTTATGCTCCTCTTCACACTCTTTTGACAGTTAGCAAACACAGAAACATGCAAAACCACTCAAAATGATGTGTATCAAATGTGGCTTTTTGACTCCTAGCAAACACATTACGACTTTAGAAAAATGCAAAAACACTCTGTTTGGCATAATAAAATATGCAAATATCTTTAATAACACAGCCAATCAGAAACTAAGAACTGTATTTCTCTGAATTTGAATCTGAAGTGTAACATTTCACATCTGCATTATTATTCGGTCACGATTAAAGCTTTAGCTGTTGTCACACGTACAGGAATGCAACACTCCAGTTACGCAATGCGCCGGATTGTGTTTCCACCTCAAAACTGACATACCCTCGTTTCATCTGTACAGAGGGACAGAGAGACGCAAGACAAAGCAGCCTGAAGGAAAGAGATGTTTCGACTCCCAAAGACAGAGAGGGGATAGAAAGTGTATCTTGAGGACAAGGGGCCCTTGTGGACATCGAGTCCCGTGTGTTGCTGTGGATCTGTGGGTGTGTGGTTGTGCGTCAGAGGGAGGTGTGTTGTGGTACATCAAGCTGTGGTGAGATGTGGACATTCAGTCTGGCTCTTATGCAGTGGGGGCCACATTACACCGGCTTCTCCTGAGTTATGCTCCTCTTCAACGCTCAAATACAGATCCAACTATGAACCCACAGAGGGTAAGTCCTCCTTCAACCCTGAGATGTTAAATATTATTATACTCAAGTCCCTGACTATGAAAGTTTATCTACAGAAAGGATACCTGTTCACACCTGTTGCTTGTTTTATCTTTCTACTGTTGGTTAAATTGTTTTTTTTTTGAATACTTACATAAATTATACATATTTATGTACCTTTTATAGTGTAATTATTTTTATTTTTATTTTTCCATAAAATATTTAAATGAAAAAATTAAATACATTTACTGCTGTTGTTGTCCTTTGTATCTTGATGTAGCTCATGCGTATCATCATTGTGTTACAAGAGTTTTAGTCATTAGTTGTAACAGCAACTAACAATGCATTAATTGAAAGAATCTGGAGAATTAGGAGTTCAGGGTGTTTTTGTTAGTGACTCGTTAGCAATTTTGGACATTTTGTCTGGCATGTTTAAAGCAACTGGCCTTATGTGAAACCTGAATCTTCATGACAACTTTGGCTTTGTGTTACAACACATCTCTGCTCACATGGCTAGCTTGTGGTCATTTTTTAAGTGTTGTTTTTAGATTAATGTTTTTTTTTTTTTTTTTTTTACGTAGTATACTCAGAAATTCAGTTCATGCAATTTAATTACAGTATATTTCATTAATAGTAACAGATCTGTGACTTTTTTTTAATGATTTTGCATAGCTGTGCAGTATTTGAGGGTGAGTGTGAATTGCTTTCACAAAGAACACATTGAAGAGTCTGAGTCAACAGCTCTAGTGCTGATCCCTGTATTAAAGCCAGACATCCAGGGGCTTTTGACTAACAACAGCCATTTATACCATCTGAAAAACTTATTTGAGGGTGTGCATATATATTTGTTCAAAATCTGTAAAAAGGTTGTCGGTTGCATTAATGGAGGAACATACTGAAATCAAGACTTAAAAATTGATTTTAATATTATTACCAACACAGAAAAATAAAAGTATCTGAATATTTTACATTGTTTGTGTGGTGTTTCTTTTTAAATTATGGTTAATGGCTTGTATTAATAAAACATATTCTGTTACATATAAAATCTAGCTTTTTATATTAGGGGATGCCTCAGATATACAGTTTTAATGCATGTCTTTAAGAGATAAAGGTGTAACTGTTATTGTATGATAAATGTTAAGCATATGATAAGCTACTGATAAGCTACTACTAAATATTGTAGAAACATAATTTTCTGTAAAGTTGCTTTGCAATGATTTGTATCGTAAAAAGCGCTATACAAATAAACTTGAATTGAATTGAATATGCTATGTAATGTATGATGTCTTTTAATATTCATTTCTCCACTTTTGTCAGTGTGACTCATTAATTTCTTCTCTCTCTTCATCCTTAAACAGGAGACACCTAAAAAATGACAGAACGACAGATGGCTTCTACTGAAAGGAGCCTACGTAAGTTTACATTTATGTGGAAAAAATCCTCAGTGGTATCAGTGTATTTATTTGTTCCTTAATAACTAATAAATTGTTGTACATGTATCCATACCGCAAGTAAAGCAGGTGGCTTTTAGAGAAATGACCATTATAGACTGTAAATATGAACACTTTTTAAGAAGTGATACGAAGACTGTTTCATCATTGTTAGAACTGTTGGGAGGGTCTTACTGGGAAAGCTTGATAAAAGGGCTAAATTATATCTTATTTTGCATTTAAAATGCTAAATATTAAATCAAATCTATTATATAACAATTCCATTAGATAATCTGGTAGAGTTAAAGTGCTAGCAATCCAAATTTACAAGGATTCATAAAATGTATGGCAAAACTTATCTCATTTATATCTATACATTCATTATCTGGTTATGAGAGGCAGGAGGTGTTTTTTAACGTTTTGTGTTTACATGATGTGCTGAGAATCCAGGTGCATTACCTTCGTTCCCTGTACTCTCTTGCTCCTCAGGTATCCAGGCTGACGATGACCTGAAGTCTATGTTTGTAGGCACAGTGATGAGAAAAATCAAGTCTCGCACGTGGAAAAAGCAGCGTTATTTCCGGCTACAAGAAGACTGCATGACTATCTGGTACAAGAGCAAGAAAGCAGGAAACGCACACTCCACCTGTAAGTAGCACTAACAAGATCCACAATCTGTAATTATTAGCCATTTATCCAAAGCAACATGCTGTACCGCAAGAACAACCCATTCGCCAGGGGTGTCCAGTCCACCTCCTGGAGGGCTTGGAGAGTTTAGCTCCAACACACCTGCCTGAAAGTTTGTAGTGTTCCTGAAGATCATCATTAGCTGGTTCAGGTATTTAATTGGGGGCTGGAGCAAAACTCTGCTGGAAGGTAACCCACCAGAAGAATTATAATACTCTGTAATAATAAAAAAAACATTATAATAAGTGTCTTACTTAAGTTAACAATAGTGATAGTTCATGGATTAACTTATAAACAGCCAGGAACAACTGCAACATTACTCTAGGCAGAAATATAGCAGCTTCATATAAAGTATTTTCAGAACCTCTAGACCAGGCCAATATCCTCCAGAGTTTAGCTATTTGCTCCAACACACCTGCCTGGAAGCTTGTACCAATTGCAAAGACCTTGATTAGTTTAGTTTAGGTGTGTTAAATTATGGTCCACCAGGAGCTGGATTGGCCACTCCTGCTCTAGACTGGAAGTAGGTTTTAGGTTGGAGCCTTAATCTTGTTTTATTTTGGTACTGAGATCTCTTGAGACCACATAAATGTTGCATTTGTATGGGTCTAGGCCTTGATAGGCCAAATATTGGTCTGGTCTTGTCTCCAAATCTTAGGGTTTAGGGCAGGGGTTCTTAACTCTGGCACTCGAGGTCCACTTTCCCTCAGTTTATCTCCAACCTTGATCAAGGTCACCTGTCAGTGACTTTCTAGTATTTCCGAATACATTGATTAGCTAGTTTAGGTGTGCTAAATTATGGTCCACCAGGAGCATGATTGGCCACCCCTGCTCTAGACTGGATGTAGTTTTTAGGTTGCTGCCGTAATCTTGTTTTATTTTGGTACTGAGATCTCTTGAGGCCACAAAAAGATGTTGCATTTTTATGGGTCGGGGAGTTGATAGATCACATATTGGTCTGGTCTTGTCTCCAAGTCTTAGGGTTTAGGGGATAGCTAGGTAAGTGTTTGTCTATGTGTGTCTATAGTTTCTGTGGGTGATGTGGAAGCTGTTCGGGAAGGGCACCAATCTGAGGTTCTGCTTAGCATTGCTGACGAGTTCCCGCCTGACCGCTGCTTCACCCTTGTGTTCCGTGGTCGACGAGGCAACCTGGACCTAGTGGCCGAATCAGCAGCGGAAGCGCAATCATGGATTAAAGGGATACGCAAACTCATCGATAACCTGGAGAACATGGGGCAGAGAGAGAAACTAGACCAGTATCCTTTACTATCACTCTTTATCTGCCTGTCTATCATTCCACTCTCTGTCCATCTTACAAAAACAATTCATCAAGCATAAAAAAAATCAAAAAAACACACTTAAATACACAGGGATGCAGCACATCTGATCCACTGACCTGCTTTCACTCCATGTGGTGCAACAAGAGTTATGGAATTCGGACATGTTCCTGGGACAGCATTCTTGTTTCTCAAAGTTTTAACCCTATCCCTAACTATACTTGGATTGATGTCCAAGCCCCAAGTTTGAGCACTTAACTTCCAGCTCTTAAACATAAACTCTTAAACATAAACTCCCAGGAACCCTACTTTGGTAAATCATGTCAAGCAGTTTTCCCTTAAATGCTATTTCCAGATGGATCTGTGATTGGTTTAAAAAGGCAGACAAAAACAGAGATGGGCAGATGAACTTCAAGGAGGTCCGCAATCTGTTAAAGATGATGAATGTTGGACATGAATGAGCATCATGCTCTTCGTCCTTTACGGTAACTGAAAACATTAGCACGGTTAACTTACATATTACATTGCTATACCACTTGTAGCTTGATGTAGCTTAAGTTCAATGGTGGTTTTAACACTAGACACACCTTTTTATTATTTGGTGATCCATTTACAGCTAGTTGCTTGTATTTTTACATTTTGTAACTTTGGTTGTTCTTCAGATGGCAGACAAGTTCTCAATCAGGAACTCTTGAAGATGATGAGTTTGTGCTGTTCTATAAGATGTTGACTCAGCAGTGAGGACGTCCTGCGTGTTGTGTCAGGAATATTCGAGTGATGGGCAGAAATCCTCTCTACTGCCGCTCCAAGATCTGAAAGATTTCCTCGGGGAGGAGCAGCTACATGAGGACGGAGTTCAGCAGTATGCACTAAAAGCTCATTGAACGCTATGGAAAGCCCCGTCCTACTGTCAGACACGGGGACGTAACGAATTTTGTGATGAGCATAGCTAACAGTGTTGTACTTTTCTTACTCAGGTTTCTTCGACAAGCTCAGGTATTTGTATTTTAAGTTCCACTTGCCATTGATCTGTTTAGATCATCCCTGGTGATTTGGCTTTCAAACTTCTCAAACTCATTACCTTCTAGTTCCAGGTAGCCTAATGCGGCATTTTGTGTTCTTGACATCGTTGCACCCATCGTTTAAATACATTAATTGTTCATCCTATGTTTCGATAGCAAAAATGTTGCAAGCACTGACATTTGAGGTTTCCTGATGTACCCTGAGCTCGTCAGAGGGCTCCATTTTCAACCCTAACATGGTGGATCTCTACCAGGACATGACTCAGCCTCTCTGTCATTACTTCATATCGTCTTCGCATAACACGTACCTTCTGGAGGACCAAATCAGAGGACACAGCAGTGTGGAAGGCTATATACGGTAAATGTTTTCAAAAACCTAGTTCAAAAACATACATCAACTACAAATCTCCAATAAACTAATTAATATTTAAATTCCACAAAAAATAAATAAATATGTAAATTTTATATGTGCATTTTAGAGCACTGAAACGTGGCTGTCGATGTGTAGAAGTGGACTGCTGGGATGGACCAAATGGAGAACCAATCGTCTACCATGGACATACGTTTACCTCCAAGATCTTCTTCAAGGATGTTGTCACTGTGCTCGGCAACTATGCATTTAAAGTATGTCACAAACTGTGGCTTTGTTTTCATTCACTCTTAAAACTGCACGTTTATAACAAAACTGTTCTGTAATGGTGCTATGGTATAGTGGTGTTATCAGATGGTAATACTACAGTACTTAATATGGCATTGTAATGAATCAGTCCTGTATTCAAATACTATGGTATTTATGTGGTTCTCTAAGGTAAGTCAAGGAATCCCATGGCATTAGCATCATGTTAGTGTTCAACATAATTTATTAGCATGGTACCATTTTGAAACATGTCATTAACATGATACCATACTTTCAAACAATACTGTACCACGGTACAGTGAAGGCACCAGATGATAATCAGGTACTTCAAAGAATACCATAGTAATACCATAGTTTTTTGGACTTCTACTATGATTTTTTTTTGTAAAAACCATGTAAATACCATGGTACATGCATGGTATATTTCAAAATACAACATAAAAATAACATCATAATAAAAATACTGTTGGTATAAAAAAACAATTTTTTGATATATACCCATACAAATTTTTATAACCCTCTTGTTTTCTTTCTTCATCTTTGATCTTTAGAAACTGGTTTAGAGTACTGTACTAGCTTGCATTTTTGTGTGTGTGTGACAGACTGGGGCCAGGGCACCATGCCCTTCTGTTTGTGTGTAATGTGATCTAGGGCACTCGACCCCTGCCTACCAGTGTGTTAGCCGCTGTTCTGTGTTGAGTGTTCCATTTCACTCCATCACTTATTTACACACATATATACACACACACACACTCTCCCCTCCACAGGCATCGCAGTACCCTGTCATCCTGTCCATTGAAAACCACTGCAGTGTAGAGCAGCAGAAAGTCATGGCCCAACACCTCACCCAGATCCTGGGAGACAAGCTGTTGAAAAGCCCTTTAGATGGAAAGATTCCCATCGGCCTCCCGTCTCCTGAGGTGAGCCTGGAGAGCACATATATACGCTCACATAAAAAAAAGCTCCCACACAACAAATCCACTTAATTGATACTTAACGAGCTGTAAATGTCTAAGGCTGAAATGTCTTCAACATCTTGAAGAGTTCACGGCAAAGATCTTGAAGTTTCCACCCCATGAGCAGACGTGTGTATCAGAGTTCAGAGTGTGGTGACCTGTCCAGGATACATTCACTTTCTCTGGCTGTTCACCTGGGGCGGCAGCCATATGATCTATGTCCATGCGACCCAGCCACGATGAATTATTAAAGCAAACAATAATATTGGCCCCCCTCACAGACCATCATAGCCGTTTGCACGTCAAAAATAAATACTAGCAAAACTTAACTGACATCATTGTCTTCCCAGTGAAGCTAATTGACTAAGGAAATCTTGCTGGTTAAGATGCAAATCTATTGATTTGTTCAAAAGAATCTTCTCTATACATTCCTAATTGACCAACCACCAGAAAAGGCGTTTTCTAGTATGTAAACCTAATTTGTGTATCCATGTGTTCTCTGTTAAAGTCTGTTATTACAGTATATGAGATTTCTGATGGTTGCTGATGAAAGTGTATCTTCTCTATTTGTGTGTGTGTGTAGGATCTGAAAGGGAAGATTCTGTTGAAAGGAAAGAAGATATGTGGATTAGAGAATTGCATGAATGGGGTAGTGGATGACCCTTTGATGGGAGAGGTGAGCGATGAAGAGGACACTGCTGAAATTGATGATGACCATCATCGCAATGACAGCATACGGCATAGAGTCAAGGTACAGTGATACATTTCAAGAGAGATGTTTGTGTAGATTTTCTAATCATGGCAGCAGTAATTTATTAAATTATGATTAAGATGAATTCCACAACCTTGCACTTAAACCATGCAGTGGTGTAGCCAAGTCATTAAAGATATTGAAACCCAGCAAAGGTACATCTACAAACAACCACTGTTGTACCCTTGAACAAGACCCATACATCCAAGTTACTTTGAGGGGGACCATTCCTGTAAACTAGTACACTGTAAAGCACTCTTGGTAAAAATGTCAGCTAAATGGCTAATTAGTAGTTAACAACGAAATAACGTTAAGGATAATGGGGCATATCTAGGATACAATTTCTTTGGCTACTCCATTGTATTGTAAAATATTGAATGGCGGTCTTGTCTCATTGGGGTCTATCGGGTCTTCATCAGAGCTCTGCGGTGCTGTGTCCTCAAGGAAGAGTTACAGTCTGCCGTGACTGTGACCACAAGATTCAAATCTAATTACATAATATGTTGAACACACACCTTTAGTTTGACCATCCCTGGAAACTTCCACTTGTTAACAGGAGTGTTTCTTTGTGCCAACTTCAAGTGAAAAAAATCTCTGTCCTGGACCATAAGCAGTTTAACTAATGTAGACCAGCTTGTCTCTTGTTGAAGGTAGCAAAATATTCTGACAGACAAGAGATGTTCAGTGGCTCTGAAAATGGGCAGATTGCATAAAGCACTAATGAAAGTCGGAAGACGTGACACTAAAGCAATCTTGGGAATGAAGTAGACAAGCAAACAAGAAAAAGCAAGAAAGAAAGTCAGAGTGAGATAAGACAGAAACGGCATATCTTCTGTAGTCTTCTGCCATCTGATAGGTGGCCATGTGTATTTGCTGGCGCTGCTGTTACCATGTGACACTTGATTCTTTGAACTCTGGTTAGCTGCAGTCAGGGATCACCTCTCTCGGTTTCTCCAACCAAACAAACATACATACATCTTGACTACTCAACAACAAAAAAAAAAGCATTGGAATTTTATCTTTAAATTTTAACACGAACACTGCCACTTCTCTTTGGACTCTTTCTTGTTGGATAGCTGGTTTAGTCCAATTACTAAATAGTCATTTAGTTGACAAATTTTATCTCAAGTGACTTACAGTACCATTACTACAGGGATAGTCTCTCAATGGAACAATGTTGAAGGACTAACCCTTGTTGGCTTTGAACCAACTTTCGGTTCCAGCCCAGATCTAGGCTTCACCACTCTAAGCAAGTTGAATATTTTGTTAAGTTGGCACAGCAGGTTGGCAAGGATGGGCCCAACAGATGGTAGTGTAAGATGAAGCCAGGTGGATATGTGGCCTCATTATCTAAGGGTCGTCTGTCATGACATTGTCTAAGTAGTCCTGGGTTCAATGGTTTAGGTAGCAGAACTAAATGCTTGCAGTAAAAACACATCATATAATCTAGACCTGACCAGCTTTCAAGTGCCAATAACCCCTCTGAAATAATCAAAACAGACCACCCTGGCTTGTGAAAAACTAGCAAATCACCTTAGGAAGGAGGTGAAAATGAAAACTTGTTTTCAAAACTTCTAACGTCTAAACGTGTTTAAGCACTGTTTTTGTACTGTCTAGAAATCCAAGCAGCGTCTCTCTAAAGAGCTGTCGGACTGTGTGGTTTACTGCAAGAGTGTCCACTTTAGCAGCTTTAAACATTCACAAATTCACTCAAAGTTTTACGAGATCTCCTCGTTCACGGAGTCTAAGGCCCGGAAACACTAGGAGGCAGGTAAGGAAACTTGAGTCTGACTGCTTATAACAGCTCATAAATTATTTTTTTAGAGAATTGTATTATCTTACTGTGTTTGTCTCTGTGCTACAGGATCAGAGTTTGTTCTCCATAACGCTCGCCAGCTGAGCCGGGTTTACCCCAGTGGTTTGAGAACTGACTCATCCAACTTCAACCCACAGGACATGTGGAATGCAGGGTGCCAAATTGGTGAGCCTACCTGAGTAAAAAAAAAAAAAAAAAAAACGGAATTATGAATACTTCATAACTCATGAAATTCTGGTTTAGTTAAAGGGTTAGTTCATCCAAATATGAAAATTAGGCTGCGTTTTACTAACCCCCGAGGCACCCTAGGTGTATATGACTTTAATCTTGCAGACGAATCCAGTTGGGAATTATATTAAAAAATGGTCTTTGATCTTTTAAGCTCTGTCATTCCAGTCAGAGGGTGTTGCATTGCTTCAGTCCAAAAGAAGTTAAATCAAAAGTGCCCTTCCATTAAAAAAAGTGTCTCACACGGCTCCGGGGGGTGAACAAAGGCCTCCTGTAGCGAATCGATGCGTTTTTGTAAGAAAAATATCCATATTCAAAACATAATAATCACTTTAATCTAGCTTGCGCTCACTGTTATACATGGAAGCAGCTCTAGGCGGATGATGTATGAGGTCGGTTTTGCACATGCACCGCTCAGAAGTGACGCACATGGAAACGCAGCGGAGAGATCAAAACACAAACATGGTCACTACTTAGAAGTACAAAATGAGGATTTTTAAAGAAGAATGTCGGAGGATTTTAATATAAGCCAAGAGGTTTTTCCTTTGCTAAAGTAAGGAAACTTTGCTTCCTTTACTCTCCTGTTAACAAACGTCGGTTTTTCATGAGACTCACCGGCGCATGCGCTACGCTGACCTCGTACGTCATGCTCCTGGAACTGCTTCTGTGTACAGCTGTTGGCGCAATTTAGATTAAAGTGATTATTATGTTTTTGAATATGGATATTTTTACTTACAAAAACGAATTGATTCGCTACAGGAGGCCTTTGTTCACCCCCCGGAGCTGTGTGAGATTTTTTTTATGGAAGGGCACTTATTATTTAACTTCTTTTGGACTGAAGAAATGCAACACCCGCTGACTGCAATGATAGAGCTTGAAAGATCAAAGACCATTTTTAATATAACTCCGATTGGAATCGTCTGAAAGAAGAAAGTCATATACACCTAGGATGCCTCGGGGGTGAGTAAAACGCAGCCTAAATTTCCTTTTTGGGTGAGCTAACCCTTTAAGATTAATAAGGGCTGTCATGCAATTTTAAAATATTCTGTTAAAGAACATTGCATAACCAGCTATAGATAGTTGGGATTAAGACAGATGTGATTAATTGCTAGTTCTTGGCTCAACTTATCATGTACTAGAAATTAGTATGACTACTACATGTTAAAAAAAACAGCTTTAACCAACCTACTTTTAACCAAGTATTGTCATGTTTTAGTTAGCCATATATCTGGTTAGGATAGTTGATTTTTTTGTTTTTTAGAGAAAATTTCAGTTACTTTTCAGATGGTCAGACTAGGAGGAGCAGCTGACTAAATCAGCTGAACACTACCAGCCTGACCAAGCTGGGAGACCAGCTAAACCATCTTGAACCAACCAACCAACTCATAATATGGTTTAATATAAACTATTCAAAGTTGATGAACATTGCTAGGTTTACTAGCCAAGACATCACTAGTGTAACAGCCTAAATTATCATTCTTTATCCATGAAAATGGAAATTGTTCCAATAACATTATTTTAAGCCGGATCTGTTACTACTAAATACAAATGGTGCTAAATATTTTTCACTACTACTAGTTGTAGCCTTCTCTTCTCTGCTCGTTCTGTTCTTCTCTTTCTCTTCGCTTCTTTCTCTTCTCCTTCTCTTTCTCTTCTCGTTCTCTTCTCTTCTCTTCTTTCTCTTCTCTTCTCTTCTCTTCTCTTCTCAGTTGGCTCTGAACTTTCAGACCGCAGGGGTTGAGATGGATCATAAACAAAGATTGGCTTATTTTAAGTCAGAAATGGACATTGTGGCTACATAAACATACTGAAACCAACCTTCATGCGCAAACACTGATGAGCGGCTTTGACCCAGAGAACCTCAAAACACGAGACGGTTTACAAGCCGCTTAGCCTGTCAGTACAGGTACATACACCTGAAATTTCTTGTGAGGCGCTGGTGTTATACCATGTGTATAATGCGCGAACCTGTATATATTGTGTTCTTTTAAGTAATCAGTGGACAAACAGCTTCCCAAGGTAAACATCAAGGCGGGCTCAATCATTGATCCTCGCGTTCGCGTGTGAAATGCACGGATATACACTGGACCATGCAAGCAGGCAACCAGCTACATTGCCAACAACGGTTCAGTTGAAAACATTATAGGATGGAGTGTTGTCTTAGACTGAGAAAGCCTAGACGCAGTTGAATCCAGAGATCTAGTTGCGTTCGAAAGACTAAACACACGTGTTTTCAAACAAACGGTTTTGAAGTCTCTTTTAAGGTTCACGGTGAATGTAGCTTGTGAGCAATCAACTTCAAATAGTCCCTGTAACTAATACATTGTTTTAAAAGTACAAATATTCCCTTATATTCCCAAGCACAATTAATATCAGCTACCTATTTGTCTCGGCAGGTTTTAAGCCAGTATGGCAACGATACGCTTCATTTCACAAGTCATGTCCCTGAATTTGGCGGTGGTATCTGTTTGCGTGGCGGGGACTATGATAAAACATCAAAGACTGACTTTGTGGGACAGTTCAATATCAATTTCAGCTGGACTTCAACCAGGTACGGCTCCATTCCCACCAAATGCATCAAAAATGGTATCCCCAGGGGAGCTGATGTAAAACTAAGCACATTTTGTGTTTCCTCATAGGGATATCGTCCCACTTCGCTCCCTGTCTAAAGACGGCACCAGACGTACCCTCCTTCCTCGATTTTTGTTCATGTACGGATAACTAAACTAATGTCCAGTGAACTGAATTTAAAGTTTGGTCGTACAACTGACACGTGTACAAAAGAAACTAAAAAACATGAATATAATTTCAAGCTCTTCCCGTTCAACCCTTTGTTAGCAGAAACGCGGACATTTTAATAAGTACAGTAAAAATGGATTAGAAAAGTAAAGACCAATTTTACAATTTTAAGTTAACGTTTGGTTTGCTATATATTTAGTTAATTTGTACGCGCCAAATACATTTTTGTTATTTTATTTACTGTTATTCAGATTTGTGGTGAGTGTGGGATGCATATATATCTAAATAGTAACTCCATTGCTATACACAAAAAAAAAATAGAAATTTAAGATTTTGCATAAGTAACGAATGGCTATTTGGGTTTAAGGCGGAAATATGCACCAGCACAAACCATATAAGTTTTGTCCTTCTTATCCCAGGAACCAACATGTGATGATTCACCAAGAGTCTATTTTTTAACCATGCATGGCAAAATCTTGCTTTATATATTTTATAAAAAAAATATTTCAAAAGAAAATAGTTTTACTTTCGTAATCGTACCACTGCCATTTCAGTAGTATTTTTACAGTGGTGTATGTGTTAACTGCTACTTTGGAATAAAGTACAGAGATAATGAGGCTCACGGGCTCAAGTTACAATCTTACTTTGGCCCCGAAGTACATCAGGGGCAAGAGTCAGTTACAGAGAGATACAGAAGCAGGGCAATGAAAATGACCACGTCTGTTCCAACCTCCACATACCAGGATACAGTATACAATCGTATACATTTCCACAATACATCCCGCTATACTCTTGATATCCTCCTAGCATGTAGAAAGAAGCATTAAAGGAGATTAATTTGAATAAGTTAAGTCATTTGTTAAATCATATGTACCTGTATGCGACGACCAATAGTGTTCTATTTTTGTATTTCTAAGCTTCAGATCTATATACTCGTTTTTGTAATATTGTTCAGTCACTATCTGTTCCGATTTTGCTTGTGTATATATTTGTATGTATTTTATTTGCCATATTCAGTCAAAGAATAAAGACATTTTGAACGGATTTATGTTTCTGTTGTCAACACAAGTTACAGTTTTATACCAACTTATAATGAGAACAAAGAATGGGTAAGATAAGCTGACTAAAAATGATGAATTACATCTTTTCAAATAAAAGCCTGAGGTAAGCCATGCCTCTGTGAAAACTGCTCAAAATGATAGCATGCCATTCCAATTATACAGCTGTAATTTTTGTTAAAGGAATTTAGCTTCCCTATGAGCATCCATTAAATGGTAAAGACCCAAATGCCATCTTCAGAAGTGGCTTTGTGCCACCTTTGCAGTGTAAATTGAATGTAAAATACCGAAATTTACTCTGCAAAAGGTGGCACAGAGGCGCTTTGAAGTGGCACCTTTTGAGGTATTACACAGACTGGTTATGTGCTCAGAGGTTTCCACACCGAAACCACAGCTGTTTGTTTTGATTTTTGGAGCTGAGGGGGGTCTTTAATTTAGTTTTGTTTGCAGCATTATTTTCTTACAAAAAAATCTGAGCAGGCTCAGAGCAGCCTTTAACTCAGCGGTTGTAAAAAGTGCCTTAAGATTGTCAGGTTGTGGTTAAGGAGTGTTTTTGAGTTGCTGCTTCTTGTGCGAGTCAGTTGGCAGACCCCAATTGCTAACAAGCTGAAATCTAAAATGTACATTTAAAAAGTCAATGCAGTGTGCTGTTAATAGCAGAAAGGAAATCATACATTTCTTGGAAAGCCATCACGTTCGATTAAAAGTTCAATTTCTTCATAATTTTGCCATCTGTTATATGTTGATGTGCAATTGTTTTATTTATTAAGTTTAAAGTGATACTGAACATTTTCTAGTAATGTAGACGAGCCTCAACGACCGAGGAGGGGTTTTGGACGACGGACTCATTTTTGTCCCTCTTCCGTTCCATTTAAACCAGGACAATATAAGCGGCAACACCAAAACAAATGGTAAATTTAAAACACGTGCGGGGACTTATTCTGAATGTACGCGCGGTGCATAACTATAAAGATCTTATTCAATATAAATTAAAACACACACACACAAACACACACACACACACACCGGAGGACAGAATGGTGGGGAAAATTAAACGGGCCCGACAGAAGCTACACCACGGCGCGCTGTGGGTGTTGGAAAATGAGCCTGAAAAACAAACCCATGCTGGGGAATGATCTAGAGAAGATAACAGATCCAAGCCCATTCAGCTCATTAAACACAGATGTCAAAAGAGACCAAACTCTCAACACATCTGCCAGCCGCATAAAACACATACATCAAAGGTAAAGACATTTGTTGCATTGGCCCAGTGTCATTATTTTTCAGATGACCTGCTCTAAATGCGGATCCAGTCTTCATTCAGCCTCATGTGTTTTCCATGTAGGCGTTCAGTTTTCCCACTGGAGTCTTTGCTGGAACTAAAATCTCCCCTGAGGCTTTAGTTCAAACGCTGAAGGTTGATGAACCATCAAATGTGACCATAAGCAAACAGTCTGCAGAACTGAAAGGTTAGGTGTTTTTTTTCTCTTTTTTTTTTTTATTTTTTTAATTTTTTTATTCCTCAAAGATGTGCTTTTAAATACTTTTTAATAGTTTATTTGAATAGATTATATAAATATTTTTAATGTACTAAATATTGAAATGGCTTATTTTACTCTTTATTAAGTATTTATAGGTATAAAAAAATCAAGTTCTTATTTTGGGGATTTCTTTAGTTTTGTCACTTTATCGATATATTATTTTTACCAATTCATTACTTGTTTGAAAATTATTCATATTTATATATAATCAATCAGAAGATAGTTTCAAATAAATTATATAATATATAGAACTATATATTATATATATCTATATATAATATATATAATAGTAGTATTAATTAACAGTTTTTTATTTGATATGTAAACGTGATAGTTAAATATATTAAAAATAGACATTTAATTTATTAATGTTTCAATAATATTCAATATAAATTAATTCGCACACAAACAACAGATTATAGTTGAAAATAAAAATGTAAAAAATATAATTTTTTATTAAAGTTTAATTTGAAAAAATATATAACCATTATACATTTAATTTAATGTTTAATTATATCCATATATAAATTAATCCCACCACACACTAAGTGAAAATTAATAAATTTAACTATCTATTTTTTTATTCAAATTGTAATTTCTTATTAAATGTGTAATTATTAAATCCGATTTGTTTGAACATGCGTACACATATATAGATATATTTATTATATCTATATATATATAAATATATATATATATATATTATATTATATATATAATAATTATATCATATTATTAAATGTGAATATTTCAACTGGCTATAAAATATTCATTTGTTGAAAAAAACAAAATGTAAAAGTTATTAATATGTTAGGGGTGCACGATAAATACTCGGCGAAATGAATGCGACTTGCAGTAAAGCGGTTTGTCTAATCAGCGGTAAATTAACAAAAAAAAAGTATCGGCCGATATTTAGTCTGACCCCTACATTTATTATAATCTTAATGAGTGTTAATTGTTTACATTTTTAAATTTGGAAAATCATGTAATGTTTACATTAAAACACGGCGTAAATAATGATTTTAAATGTTTTTTTAATGTAATTATAAGTTAGTTTAGTTTTTTCTATTATAAGTATTGTAATTGCACAATATTTTTTAATTTACTTCTGAAAATGTTATCCTCAATGTTTATTTTATTCTATTTATAGGGCAGAATCATATAGTATTTGTTTTACTTTTACTATACTTTCACATTTTTGCACAGATTTGCTTTTATGTAAAAAATTATTAATTATTAATAAAAATATTATTGCTTTGTAATCATGTGTTAATTAAAGATAAAATAATTATTATAAAAGTATAATTAAAAATATTCAACTTTACATTTAAATGAAAATGATGAGAAAGGTGAAGCTACTCTTCCTATTATAATACTATTATAGTTTATCTTTTGCACAGATTTGCTTTTAATTATGCAAGTATTTCAACAATCTTAATAAATACTCAAAAATGTAAAACAAAGAAAAGCTATAATGCAAAATGAAAAGGATATTTTTTTCTATGTATTGGTCATAATCAGGTAGTATTCATTTTACTTTCTATTATAATGTTTTCATTATGATTTTTTTTTAAATATGTATTTCAACTGAATATTACAAGGATTTAATGTTAAGACCTCTCTATTTATAGGCTGTTGTTGTACTCATTAATGTTAATTTAATTGACTATTATTTATATTATTATATATATATATATATCTTACTATAGATTATATATATAATATTATAAACAAGATTATAAATATTAAATGTATAATCTTGTTGCTAAAAAGCGCTCACGTTTGTGACCACAAGATGGCAGTCTGTAGCATGTTTTGAAGACTAAAATCTCATGTCTATTAGGGGACGTTATGTATATGAAACATCTGTAACATGTATTGAAAATTGTTTGAAATCATTCACCAAGCTTTGATTCATGGCTGTAAGGGGATGTAGCTTAGTGGTTAAGCCAAGATCCAGGCTCTGCATTGAACAAGTTTTGTTGTTCGAACCCTGGACTAGTAAGTAGCAAGGAGCAGAGTTGTCGAGTAAGGAACTCTAAGTGATGAAGAAATGAAGGTGAGTGTTTTGACTGTTTATAGGAGTGTCTCTCTGTACATGTCAGATGTGTTTGAGTTGTATTGCGGTTTGAGGTAAGGAGGGCTGTTCTATTTCCTGGCTGTCTGCAGATAAATAAGACTCATGCGTGAACATCCCAGCGCTGCTCTTGCTGCATCAATGCCCCTACTGATTTGACCCGCGGACCTTCCACTGGCTGCTCACGCGAACCAATCTTGGGTTGTCTCCTTGAGGAAACTGCAGGATTTAGAGGAACCGACTAGGAACTGCTGGAAGGACTGAACTTAACCAGGATAATAGTTAGAATTGGCCCTTGGGCTACGGTTCTAGTCCCTTGATATTTTGCAGAGAAAAATTACCTTGTTTAAAAAAGTTCTGCAGAACCAAAAATCGAGGAACGACCCACCCACACTCAGGAAACACGCCTCGACAACAAAAAGTGTTGGCATACGACGTACAGTACAACATACTCTGTATGTTTCGGTGGTGTTTACTGCTCTTTGTTGTAGCAACACTTTTTGTGCGAGGTGTGTTCTTGAGTTGTGGTGTGGTTTTTGGTCTGCAGATTTTAGAAGAAACTCTCTAAAGGATATTATTCCATGCTCGTAATATACGTTTTAATTGTTTTCAGTATTTAGTACAAAACAGAAATGGAGTCATACATTTCCTCCGCCACATCATAGCTAGCCTTTATCTATCCTAATGGATCATACACTACTTTTATATTTTTTGTAATACTTTATTTTTGAATAGAGTATATAAAATATTTTTATGTAATAAATATTGAAATGCCTTATTTTACCTCTTTATATAAAGCTCATAGTTATAAAAATCAGTTCGTTATTTTGGGATTTCTTAGTTTATCAATTAATCAATATATTATTGTACAATGTCCATTACTTGTTTGAAAATTATTTTATATATAATTCAATCACTGAAAGATATGAAAATAATTTATAATATAATATATCAGAAGATTATCAATATATTATAGATATAGATATAGTATTTTAATAAATCCCGTTTTTTATTTTGAAACAAATACTTAGAAATTGGTTTTTATTTGAAAAAATCTCATAAAAAATATACATTATAAATTAATGGTTTCAATTAATATTCATATATAAGTTAATTACACACACCATTAATTGAAACTAAAGACATGTAAAAAGATAATCTTTTATTCAAATTTAAAATTCTTATTAAATCTTTAATCTCCTTGATTTTGAACATAATTCATATATAATATCTAATATTATATATATATATTATATATATATATTATATTATATATATCTATATTAGATCTATATATCGATATACATATTATTCAATCAAACGAATTAGATTTTTTTATTGTTTGATTTATGCTATTGTATCATTTACCGTAATAACAATAGTTTACCTATATTTGTTATATTTTTTAAACATATGTAAAATTAACTGTGAAGTCTGTATTTAAAATATATATAGTGATTAGATTCAACTTATAATCAGTCCCAGGAAGATATTTGATGTTTTATTTGTTGTTGGATTTGTTAATATTAACAAAGTGACGTGACATGACATACAGCCAAAGTATGGTGAACCACATACTCAGAATTCGTGCTCTGCATTTCACCCCATCCAAAGTGCACACACTCCAGCAGTGAACACACACACACCGTAACACACACCACACCCGGAGCAGTGGGCACTTGGATGTATATATGTATACACACATATAGCACAGACAATTAATATATAAATGTTGTTGAATAATAACCATTTATTTTCAATATTTATTTGAATGATTTTATTGGATTATGCTTCATTAATATAGTTCAAGGATCTAGTTAAATGTGCCTCAGCTGCATCTCTGCGCTTAGAGCGAGGTGACGTTGAGAATCGATGTGGCCTGTGGCACTTCTGGCGTTTGACAGAATGAGGCATCTTTCTCTCGGGACACCTAGCTAACTTTAATTGGGGGTATCGGTGAAGTCTCTGTGTGACCTCGGAAAGTCAGGACCTCCTTCACCGATCCACTCGTAACTCCGCTCCCCAGACGCCCTGCCACTCTCCTCACAACGCTGGGTGGGACGGGGTCAATTGAGAAGTGCAAGTGCAGCTGGGCAGGAAGGGCAGCCGGGTTGTTGCTGTCCAATCCTACATGGGCGGTCCCGTTTCCAGCCAGCTACTCTGACATGATGCTCTCTTCTTGATGGATGTGGTGGGACATGATGGATGTTTTTTTTCACCTGTCCCTGGTTTGTGCGGCCAAACAGGTGACGGGCTGCAGAGTGGGATAGTGTTTCCAGCGTCAGGAGTGGTTGGAGGGAGAGACAAGAGGGGGCCGGAGATCCCTATCGGGGCAGATTACAGTCAGAAAAACACCACTGGTGTTATTTCCTGTGGTGGCCGATGGTTTTGGGATCGACTCGCTGATGGAGTTGTTTTCTGAGTCATGAGAGAGCGGTTTTTGAGGTGATGCTTTGAATAGTTGAGAGTGTGGAAAACTGGTTTTGTGATCTGGAAATTGGCAAACAAATGATGAATGGAAAGAACGGAAACTAAAGTTGGGATTTTTTCAGTTGTAAGCGATATGCTTTTGCAGTTTGGAGATTATGATCATCTGTTGAATTGTTTTTATATTATAATTTCAAGTGTAAACATCAAATTCATCATATTTGAAGCAAAACTTGAAGAGTGCCCACAAGTGTTTTATACAGCATAGCAGGAGGTACATACGGTCAGGCGCATTCAACCCTGTTACGAAACGTAGTTTTAAGGGTAAAAACGATAGCAATCAAATAAGTTTTCTTTAACTTATGGGTAATAAAAGTTTTTATCAACACCAAAAACCAACATCTGGTTCCAGGGGGCACGCATCTAGTACCTACTGAGTTATATCAGTAAGGTAAATCTAAATGTATCACTCTGTTACTCCCTTGTTTCCCGTTGTTTCTTCCCCCAGTTGTATGCATTTATACATATCTTCTTTATTTTATAGATTTTTTTTAAGATATATTTTATATTTTTTTAATATATTATATAAATCTTTATATTATAATATTCTTTTTGTTGTGAAGAAAATAACAATTTTACAAATCATCTTGTGGGCTACATTTGAATTTAAACGGTACCGTGATGAATGAAGAAAAAAAATCAACCCTTCTCGACTCAACATATATACCATAAAGCCACATTATGATGCTGGATTACTAGGACCGCGAGTCGGACTGATATCTTTATGAGCATATTTTTTAGGGTCATCTAAAACTGATCACCACGCTGTTACGCCTTACCTTGTTGTTACGTCCCCCAAATTACAAATATACATAATGATAAAGAGTTACTATAAGTGCGTGGTAGATTGTGTTCATATATATATTTCTATATATATAGACATTTTGTATGTGGCTTCTATGTATGCACATAATTTTTTGGCTGTATTTTACATATCATCATTTTGGGCTTAATTTAACTACTTATATACTTTGGTAACATATTATGATGGGAAATAATTAAAAAAATATAGTGTTACAATGGTATAATGACACTGTGTGTTTACATACTATAGATATATTATATATATCATATATATACATAATATCGATATTTAGTACTATATATATATATATATATGCTATATTAATTATACATATTATCTCATTTTTTTTCGTATAACTATTATCTTATTTTAAAACCATTTATATAAGATATATAATAGGTCCCCCTTTTCGTCATAAGTCTTTTCCCATAGGAAGTGTAACGCAGATGTTTATGTTGTGTTTTAGCATATTATTGAAGGATGCAGAGGCCCAGTGCCTTTTGTGGTCTGGACTTCACATTGCATGCCTTTCTGTCAGAGATCGTCCTCTGGAAAAGTGATATAGTGGAGAAATGTGTGGTCCGCAGGACATGTTGTTTCTCTTAATCGAGTCGCCACTCTCCAGGACTCGTTTCCAGAGGACAGAGCTCATTTACATTTGTCCAAGGCCGAGTCCATGCCCCTATACAGACAAAAACACACAGATGTCTTGTGTTTTATAAACGCTGTTAAAACTGAGGAAAACTGTTTTTGATGTGTACATGACACGAAATCGGTCAGGACTAATTCATAACTCTCAATGTTATTCTCTTGAGATTCCTGCATCGAATCTGGTCCAGGTTCAGCTTTCCATCTTCCACAGGAAGATGACGGTCATTCGAGATGCTGTTTCTCTTACACACACACACAACAGGCCAGTCACCTCAAAGTGATTGACACAACGTACAAAATAGCTTTGCGCATAATGCACAGAAATGTGTGCTGCGGATGTGGGCTACATTTTTACAATTACAAAACAAAACAAAAACAAAAAAACACTTTAACCTTTAGAATCAGAAAGAGCTTTATTGCAAAAGAAGGAATTTGTTTTAGTGTCACAAGCTTCCAGTACACAGACAAGGAATTTGTTTTAGTGTCACAAGCTTCCAGTACACAGACACAACACAAACACAACGCATAATACAAATAAGATGTGAATAAGATACACACTGCATAAATAAAATCGTAAAACATACATCACACACAAACAATGTATGTACAGGTGGGGCTATAGATAGAATAGGAATAGAAAAAAATATTAAAAAAAACATAAAGTGTGGATGCACTAGGATTTTAGGTAGGATTTAAAACGTCAAAAGGAGATGGCTTAATGTGACGGGTCCAGAGTGGTCTTCTGAGCCTTTTATCACGTCGGATGCATACAGTTTTTTGGAGGTAGGCAGGGGAGCACCAAGTATCCTTTCCGCACGTCCGAACCATTTCTCTGAAGTCTTCTGTTGTTCTGACTTTGAAGCTGAAGCACCAAACCAGACAGTTATTGAAGTGCACAGGACTCATCACGCCTGAGTAGAACCTTGGCAGGTTATTTTCTTAGCTCGGCCGAGTGAATGTTACAACCTATGGTTGGGCCTTTTTAATTCAATGGCAGCTCGACAGCCTTCTGTGAGTGTCCACGTCATGGTCCTGAGAGATGGTGGTTCCCGCAAATCGGAATGGAACTACTATGCATGGGCGCCCTCTTTCCACCATCCTCTGGATGATGAACTCGCGATGATTGTAGTTTCAATCTTTTGCAACTTCAGGATCTTGACAGAGGCGGTTCTTTAGAGGTGCAGTCGTGGGTGTACAGTCGTGGCCACAAAGTATTTGAGAATTAACATAAATATAGTTTTCAAAATTTTTGCTTCTAAACGGCTTTTAGAATCTTTGTTTCAGTTGTTGTCTTTCTGTTATGTAACGGAAATAGCATCTACTAGATCACTTCGATACGTTTCCAACGGGCTTTTAAGCGACAAGTACATGGACATTTATGCAAAGCGGTCATTATTTGCAGTGTTGGCCCTTCTTTTTCAGGACCTCTGCAATTTCGACTGGGCATTGCTCTCAATCAACTTCTGGGCCAAATCCTGACTGGATAGAACCCCATTCTTTGCATACTAACTTCTGGAGTTATGCTCAGAAATTAGTGGGTTTGTGTTTGTCCACTGCCCGTCTCTGAGGAGTGACCACCAAAGTGTCTCTCTAATGGGATTAAGAATCTTGTTAGAGGTTCCAGGCCATGGACTGACAAATGAATTGGCAACATTCTGGTCCCCGTAGTCCACTTAGTTATCCCACTATCTTTTGCCCTTTTATCTGTATACTGCACCTGTTTGCTTCCTCATCGTGCTGGAAATGCATAGCATTGTCCTTCACTCAAATCCTTCTGTTTCGGGCGTTTTGTTGGGAAGCAGTTTGCTGTTTGATGGTGTTTTTGGTACCATTCCTTTAATTCATTGGCTGTGTTGTTTGGTCTGCGTCGCAGAATCTGGTGATGAGTATCCCAGTACGCTCCCCTTTGTATCGATGAGAAGGGGCACACCAACAGTATTGGTCACGCCTGAATGGTGTCAGCTATATGCTTTACTGTTGGTCTCATTACTCAACAGTGACTAGTTGTACTTCGCTCCTCCGGACGCTCTCTCATCTTCCCTATTGCGTACAGCCCTTTTTCTCAGATGTCCCCACACACTATGCGTGCCATAGAGGGCTTCATCGCAGACTCACGACTGTTGCTTGTGCCCCATGCTCACAGCAGTCCATTTCACTATTACTTTCTGCAACGATCTCAATCTGTCCTGATGTTTTTTTTTTGGAGATGAAGTGGCTTTCTTTGCTGCCTCTTTCTTGGACAACCCAATGGCATCTTCCAAAAGTCTTTGCGCATCACTGTGACTGTTCCGTCATCGCGCTCACGATACTACTCGGGGTTTACCTCGATCTCCTGCTGCGGCCCATTCCGATCCGAGCAGCTGAATCCTCTTTAGGAGACGATCCTGGCGCTTTGCTGGACTTCTTCTTTAGGACACCCTGAAGCCTTTTTCTTTACAAGAATTGAACCTCTTTCCTAGAAGTTCTTGGATGAACCTATAAATTGTTGATTTAGGTGCAATCTTAGTAGCCACAATATCCTTGCCTGTGAAGCCATTTTTTATGCAACGGCAATGATGGCTGCACGCGTTTCTTTGCAGGTCACCATGGTTAACAATGGAAGAACAATGGATTTCAAGCATCACCCTCCTTTTAACATGTCAAGTCTGCCATTCTAACCCAATCAGCCTGACATAATGATCTCCAGCCTTGTGCTCGTCAACATTCTCACCTGAGTTTACACCAAGATGATTACTGAAATGATCTCAGCAGGTCCTTTGACAGCAATGAAATGCAGTGGGAAGGTTTTTTTTTGGGATTAAGTTAATTTTTCATGGCAAAGAAGGACTATGCAATTCATCTGATCACTCTTTCATAACATTTTAACTTCCTGGAGTATATGCAAATTGCTATTTTAAAAAACTTAAGCAGTCTGCGTCGGCGGATCAGCTCTGAAACAGTTGGAATCTCAGCAGATTCTTAATGTCCTGTCCAATATTGCGTCATTCAGCCGCTGTTTCCGTGGAACAGACGCAACAGAGTGCTGAAAAATCCTACGAGAGCAGGCAAGTTGTTTGTTCCGTTTTTTTGTTTAGGTAAGAGAGCGGAGATTCGAGCAGACTGACTGGTTCGGCAATCGCCAGTTCGAAATCTGCGCTGTCTGAGCTGTACATGATCGCGCCGGCGTCACTTCCCCTGTCTGCGCGTCCCTGAAGCGTTTTGATCCGCGCCGCGGCTCCTGCCAACTACAACTGTCCGCCAAACGTCCCAAAAAAATGCCTCCCCAGACCATTAAATGTGGACAACACATACAGATTAGCATCTGACCATTTTTTGTGAAGTTAAATCTATTTAAACTTGATCACATTGTTTAGAGCATTAAAATAATTTTGTTTAAAAAAAGATTATTGTTTTGACGCAGCTTATAGAAAAATGTAGATACACATTTTTAGTTACTTATTTGCATTTCTTGTGTTTTTGAAGGGACTGTTAGATCAGGACTCGGGGCCTGCTATTTCATCATGTTCATTGTTCTAGGCTTCAAGAAAGGGCCTTAACCAGTTTTTTGCAGATGTGAAGGGGAATAATGTCTTTGCATGAAAACTTGCAGGCTGTCTGGTAAATGGGGCTTGGGGGCAGCGAAGGAACGGCATGGTGCTGTGAAGTGGGAGGTTCTGATAAATATTTGAATTCATCCTTCCATGTAGCTTTATAAGATGCCAACGTCCTGCTGGCAAGAAAACATCCCTCAAAAGGCAACCATTACACATCCATCCTCCACCCTTTCACGCTGACTTCTCTTATCTGTTTAGACTTCTTTACGCCAATTTCGTGGTTTCAGATTCGTCTGCATTATCCCGTGTTTTCGCTCATTCATATTGTCTTATGTGGACAGAACTGCCTTTTTGAGGGTGACCTTGAATTAGTTGTTTCTTGTGCAAGCTTGGACATATATTCTAGAAATCACAGATTTGGAATGACACATTCGCCATTCTTGGGCGATGGCTGAAAGGGTTTGTCCTTTGGCCTTCTCGTGCTGTCGAGGGTTTCCAGTCACTTAAAATCGCTTCGCCATCATTTGCAAAGTCAGTAAAACCTACAAAGTTTAGAATGCCAATTTTAAATTGGGTTTTCTTTTTTCACAAGTTCTTTTTCCAAGGGATAGCTCATTATTTTTTATACTGACTATGCTTCATAATATATGTAACTCATGAAAATACAAGCTTAAAGAACTGCCCTTGCCTGCCTGATATTGACCAAAAAAAAGTCTCAGCTTAAGATCATGTGTATTCATACACAATCCCAAATTGTTTCTGAAGAACATGAAACTCGTCCTTATGAACATCCATACAGTCAAGGCAAGAGAGGTCACTGGCGAAGCCACTGTAGCTTGCCAAACCCTCCCATGCTTTCAGTGATTGGGATCTGTGCAAAGCTTGTGAAGGGCAGGTTTTATCAGGAGCAAATATCTCTTAAAAACACTCTTTTCCTCTGAATTTGTGCTCGGCAACCATAAAGCTTATTGTGAGCTGAGTTTCCTTCTCTGAATGCGATAGAAATCGCAGAGGTCCCGTCCTTTTCATCTGTGTGTCTCTTTGGGATTTGAATTCTTTGTGTGTTATTTTTGGCAAAAACATTCACCCTGTAGTTTAAAACTGTTTTTATCATAGGCTGATGTTTCACAACGCGAGATCATTTCAAGGTGCCAAGCAAAATTGAGTTTTTAGGCTTCGTGCGTTTATTGATTTTTGTGGGCTTGATTGTTTGCCCAGTAAATTCAATTTATTATTATGAATTAATCAGGGTGCTATGATGCGGCTACAAGAACTTTATGTTGTGTAGTTGGTGTACATGAAAATGTTTTTACATTCATGTGTTTAAGGTTAAAAAACCGCATTATTTTTCCACAGACCTAAAAAGTACATTATTGTTTCTTCTCCTCTTGCCCCTCCTTCTGAAACACAAACGATTTTCACACGGATCATCTCTCTCAAAAGCGAGATGTTGCTGTGTTTCGGCCAAGCTATTTCGGCGCATTGTCATTGGTCGAATGCCTGCAGCGTGTGAATGAAATGTTACGCCTACTTGAGGGCATATTTTGATAGTCCTTGGTCCCGGACGGAGCGACGGGACAAGAACATAAAACCCATTATAAACATGATATAACAACAGGATTTCTACGTCGTGTTTTCTTGGAATCAAAACAAAATATATTTCAAGCTTTCCCCCTCACCAAAACCGCGTCACACAAAAAAAAAAGGCCGTGGCCTTGAGTTAGCGGAGGCCGGAAGCCTAGAGTACGCCGCAGGCCTCAGTAAGTGCATTTCATAAAAGATATTTTAAACAATTAATAACAATTTAAGATTTTCCTTTTTATTAAAATTAAAATGCATAAAATTTGTGATCACATAATAACATATTTTTTAGTTCATTGTTTTGACCTCAGTGGTCTTTGAATACCTCTACAGATGAAATTATGCTAAACTACATCACATATTATAGGCCATAATAGATGTTCCTCGTCACACTTGACTGCTCCCCAGAGAGGTCCCAGTACAATAGTTAAATCCACACAAATGCTCACTCCTGATTAAGTCCGTCACTTGCGGAACAGGCAAGTTACGATGCATTAAACAGACAACAGCCATCCTAACTTAAGCTCTCACATGAGAGCTATTGTTATTTTTCCTTCCATTTTGCAATCCAACAGACTCACGAATGCACAAGCAATATTCACTTTAGATTAAAAATAGTGCCTTTTGTGTCAGAACATTGCTTTTGTTTTGTTTCCCATCCCTAAAATATTTTCTTCTGTTTCTATAATTCTGTTTTCACATCATTTAAAAAATATTTTCTAATGCCGTTTCATGTCATTTTAAAGGGTCGGTGTGTTTTTTTAAATGAAATGTTACTTAAATACATAAATATATCTTCGTGATCTCAGCAGTTCAGTTCCTGGCTCATGTTTCTTTGGGAACTGAACCTGCAACCTTTTGTGTTCAAGCCAGCCATGTCTCCTTGTGGGAACTGATTGGCTGCCGCCATGCTATTTGACAGGTGCATGAAGTCTATGCTCGCAGACAAACAAAAACCCAAAAATGAACCAAAAACCCTGCATTGTAAACGAAAACTAAAAGCCCTTTCTATGGCAAAGAATAACAGACAAAGTCCAATGCATTTGCTTTTTGCTATTTTTCTATTTAAACCAATGCTGTTACTGGAACTAAAAATTAAAACTAATAAAAATGTGTTTTCATTGATTAAAATAAAGCTTAAAAAATAATATATAAATATCATTTGAAAAAAAAAAAACCTAAACTTTACCTTTATAAGATAAGAAATGTTTGAACTGAAACTATTAAAAAAATAGGGTTTTGTTAATTAAAATAAAGCCTTTGTGAAATTTCTCGCTTGATTTAATTCTTAAGCTTTTTATGGCTTTAATGCCCTTAATTTTCTATTCCTGTTTTGTCTTTTTAATGTATTTTATTCCCTTTATTGTCTTCCTTGACTTTTATTTTAAATTTAAATGGCAGTCTTATTATTAATATATTGTTTTGCTAAATTATTGAACCAAATTGGATTCGCATTCTAAACTTTTCTTTCTTTCCCCCATTTTGAGAAATATTATCATTGTTTTGTTCTTGTTTTTAAGAAGCCCTTTTAAGTGTTGAATACATAAAATCTTAAAGGACAGTCATGCATATTGTTGAACTGATCAGTAATGATCCATATAAATGTCTGTTTTTCAGGCACAGGGAAAAGAAGCATCAGTCAAAGAAAAGAAAAAAAAAAATGAAGGAAGCGCAGGGAAAGATGGCTTAACAGTGAGTATTTGCTCACCATTCTCTGCTTCTTCCCTTTCCCGCTAAAGAAAAAAACTCTTTATATCATCACACTGTCCAGAGAACAATCCTGAAATGCACAGTGTGAGGGCTGTACTTCTAATGTACTCTTCCTGTTCGCTGCTCACCGTGAGCTGTTCTGTGATTCTATAATGGGCAGGCAGGGAAATTCCAGAGATGGATGTGGCAGGGATCATTAATGCCACAATCTCTGATTTTTAGCGCTCTGCTGACCATCGAGCTGTTCAATGCCGGGATGCAACACAAGCTCGGCCAAAGGTGTGATTAAAATTAGGATCAAATGGGCCTCTTGGCTCCAGGCGTAAACCCAAGCCTCAGTCATGTCGTAATACCAGCACTGTCAGGGAAATTAAAAAGGGGGGAGGATTAAGATGTTGCTAATTCTTAAGTGGTTAACAAATGGTGTACACAATGCTCTCTGTACTGGTGCGGTGGTGAAAAAGAAGTCATAACTGCGGTGAAACCTCCAAATGACAATGAGAAAATTACATTTATTTGTGTTTTAAGTTTGTGTCAAGAAGTGCTTCTGTGTTCGTTTTTTCTTCCCTACATGTACTGTACTTTGTTGTTTTTGACTGAAGCTGCTGGTCTTTCCTTCTCACAGCTCTCATATCGTTTTAGATGGCCGGGTGACATCAGTCTGTTCCTGCAGGTTTCTGTCTTTGACCTGGACAGGAATCTTCCTACATTTATTATTTTATTCTTTGTGGAATTAAATGGAGATATGTTTATTTTTATGTATAGGGTTAGGTTTAGAGTTATGGGTTATGTATTTTACACTTGTATTTTTTGTTTTTATTTGATGCTTTTTTGTGTGTATTTTTGCCATTTTATGTTATTTTATTTTGTTATTTTTTGTAGGTAGCATATTTTTATGCTTTTTACACCTTTTTAATATATACCCTTTGTTTTACAGATTTGCTTTTTTTTTTTTTTTTTTATTAATTTTAATGATTTTTTAATGACACTCAAAATATTTTTAACTTATTTTTCACGGTTTCTATACATTTTTTGTTTATATTTTATGCTTTTTAAATTCCGTCATGGCATTTTATGTTATATTTTATTATATGAATCAAATATTAATTTGTGTTTTAGGTTTAATGCTTTTTATTTTATGGCATTTTGTGCCTTTTTTATGCCTTTTTATTTAATGACATTTTATTTTATTTAAATGTACCTCATTTATAGCTTTTATTAATGTACAGCTTTTTAAATTTATTTTAATGCTTATTTTTAATTTTAATGTTTTAATAAATTAATTACTTATCTTACACAATTTTTTTATTTTGTTTTATACAACTAAAAAATATTTGTTATTTTATGCATTTATATATTTAAAAAAAAAACTTATTTTTTATAATTATTTGTTTATATTTAATTTTTTTTTTATTGTATGCTTTATTAAATTCTTTTGTTTGTTATTTTGTTTTATACCCCTTATTTTATGAATTTAATTTTTTGCTATTTAATGCCAAATCTTTTTATTATTTTTATTTTTCTTCCTTTCTTTTCTCATGCAATTTGATGATAATAACAAGGAAAAAAGGATGAGAAAGTGACTCTAAAAACTTCACAATTTGGGTTATCCCCATCCGCGTCCGGTCAGTTAGCAGGTGTGAATTTGAATAATATGTCCAATGTGGTGGTCTCACTGCCGCATTGCTTACCCAGAAAACCACTTTGTCATGTAGTTTGGTTTGTCTCTTCTGTCACATCCAGAGATCCAGTGCGATCAACCTGGCGCGTGAGCAGCAGGTGGCGCAGGGCGCGGAGGAAGGCCACATCCTGGTGGTGGGAGACATGAGACCGCTGGCCGACGCCCTTTGCCTGAACTCTCCCGAGCTCCGCCTCCCCCGCCTCTCAAATCCCCCCCCTGCACAGCGCACAGCGGAAAACACAAGCGTAAGCCCTTCCTTTTCTTCATTGTCTGCACACAAGTACATTGGTTTAAGGTTAGCTGGGATGTCCTCTGCGGTAACTGATTTGTGTATTTTCTTGCCATGAATTACTGTAGTGCCTTGAAACATCACTTCACACAACAGATTTCATCCAGCACCTGTTTCTCTATTATGTATTAATTTTCTGGCAATCCAGGGTTCATATTTTTCTCTTTTCTGCCCTTGAGTTCTATACATTCACTTAATATTTTATAGAAAATACATTCTCATATCCATTTCCCTAGAAAGACCTCTAATAAAATGCTAAAGTGCCAAAACATGACATCATTTTTTTTTTTTTTTTTTGGGTTTTTAACATTAACATTAATATCTGTATCAGCTCATGATTAATTACCCACTATCATTATTTAACATTTAAAATTTTACATGTTGAAAGTCCGTATATTATTAAAAAAATTTAAGTTTTGGGGAAAGGGTATCATCAGCTAGAATATATCCTTTTTATATATACCTGTTTTTAATAAAATGTATGATTAAGAATTAAGTAAACCACTTTAAAAAACAAAGCACTTGAAAAGTTCAATGCGAAAACACATTGGGTCAGTGTGTGTGAAATCATATAAATAAACAAGTAAGAATATTTATATATGGGAAAATCGCATGTATGTAAAAATGATTTAAAAATGTTTTTATTACAAACTTAATCGGCTGGAATTTTTTTTTTTTCGTTTAGTTTTGTTTGTTGCATTTTTTTGTGTTTTTAAAATGTCTTTTTAATGCATTAATGTTATTTCAGTTTTAGCTTAGTTTAGGACTCAAGGGAACTTAGAAATTGTTGTCGTTGCCTATATTTTGTCAATAAATTTTACGGTTTGTTTTTATAGTTATTTCAGTTAAACAGTTTATTTTCTGTTCAAGCAACGAACATAGGTTTTATTTTAATTATCTTATAATAACCCTTGTTGAAATGTAACCCTTGAGCAGCACAACTAGAGCAGTTTAATTCTTGTATATTTTTGGCAATCCCCCTGTAAGCGCAGATTATGTATAAAAACATATATTTAATATCACACACCGGCTCGAAATGTATTCCGTATTAAATTAAGCCATGCCACGTGTCGACAGCAGTCAAGCTTGTTGTTGTAGATTAATTGAATTTGGCTGAGCACATGAAACTATGAAAGCCAAAATCTTTCTCACAACTGTTTAATTGCTTTGATCAAAAACTCATTTATCTGTTTGTTTTCTCAGTTTGTGTTTGTGGTGTTTTTTCTGTTAGTCATTTGATGTATGTTGTGAAGTCTTGTTTTTGTCTTTGCGTGAGTAATAAATAACATTTGTGTGAGAAAGTGCCCGGCGCTCTGGAGAGAACTTCAAAGTTTATCTTTTAAACATGCCTCTAAATATCTGTATATAAAACACTTGAGCTTTTTTTTTAAGTTAATGATGATAAATATAAATCGTTCTGTAGTTAGCACATATTGTTTTGTTCTCTGTTTTCACCACAGTTCTGCTACGAAGAAACCAGAACTCCACAAATTTCAGCCAGATGAAACCAGCCCAGATACGTGAAAACTACTGGTGTAATAAAATGGCTTCCCCTCCTTCATTTTCCACCCTTTGCTAATGTTAATTTCACATCAGTATTTTATTTCAATTTTATAAAAAACCTGGTGGTTAATGGTATGAAAATCTCACCAAAAAACCTGAATCACAAAAAATCGTACCAAGAATATACAAGCCTCTTTTTTTAGGATAATATGAACTCTTTTTTTTTTTCTCTCTTCTCCTTTTCTATCAAATAGTGTCTTGACCACTTAGCATATTACAGGACACCAAGATTTACTATATGCTCAAAAAAAAAAATAATTAAGTGTCAATTCGCAATGTGAGAGAATTAGTACCTGTTTTTTTATACCATCATATATTATTACACAATGCATAAGATGCAGCAATACCTCTTCAACTGCAAAGCATTTAAAAAATAAATTTGACAAAAAGGGATGACATTGAATGCAAACTGTGGCTACAATTGTTGCGTGAAAAAAGATATTACAGATATAACATAAAAAGCTCAATTCAATGTTTTTTGTCATGTCATTTAATTACCTTTTACTTTTTAAATTTACTTTTTTCAGTATTATTATATATTACATATTTAAATAATATACTTTATTTTTAAATTAAAAACATTAGTTAGGGTTATTATAAATTAATTGTATTTAATTATATAAAATGTATCAAACGCTATAAATTATTAAATTATATATTCAATTAAATGATTTAAATAAATAACCAACATATAACCATTCCCATGTATGTAATTTTATACACTGAAGATGTCATAGCAAAATCTTCTACGCCTTACAAATATACCTAATTTTCTTATTATACTAATAAAATATATAATAAATATAAAATATAGTTATATAACATTTAAATATTTACTTTCAAAGGTACAATTTAGCAGGTCTGCTTGTTCACCTTTTGTAAGCTTTTTTTTTTTTTGTGTTTTAGACAACATTTTTTATTGTGCATGGATATTTTAAGAAAAGTCCAATGTCACAAAAACTTAATCGCTATTTTTTTTTTTGTCCTGGTTCCGCCGAGACGGGAAGCATCGCAATACATCAGAAGCCCTCAAAAACTTGACCTTCAAGCCCAACCCTTTAGCTGCAAGGACATTTGGCTTGAACATCTCCGAAAACGACTCAAGCAGGAAGACGAACCAGATTTTCAATCGCCACTCTGCAGCGCCGCCCTGTTGGTGAGGACCTACAGAACTGTGTTTTCATTATATGCTGGTACATCAAACCAGAGCAAATACAGTTAAACCGGTTTTATACTTCATAATAGAATATGAAAACGAAGAGGGAATCTGAGATTTGCATAACTTTGCAATATTAACACTATAAAGGAAACACAGTTTCTGTGTGTACCCTTTAGTAAATGAGTTTATTGCAACCACGAATATGTGCTAGTTGATGATCATGATACCAGATATTTAATGATGTGTTTTTTGCTCTTGGTTAGAAGATCAAAATAGAACTCTCAGTGGGAAATGCTATGACTATGCATATGTTTTTCATTTATTATTTCAGCACCTGCCAAGAAAAGCTTGGACTTATAACAATAAAAATGGTCAAAACAAAAATCCAATGATTCTTCTCTTTCCTCACTATAAAATTTGACTCCTACCTGCTCGCATTTCATTCATTGAATATCCAAGACAAGCGCTCTCTAATTAAAAGCGAGATCTGATATATCAGACGTTTAGTAATGCTGCCCTCTCCTCCTGTACTTTCCATGGCAACTTGTTGTAAAAAGAAGGAAAGGGCGGCACGCTGCAGCAATATGTTTTCAGAGATAAAGGAGAAAAGAGGAACCTGACTTCTCTTAATAATGGCTTTACTGTAGGGGCTCTTGGACTGTGCTGTATATTGAGTCGAGGACCTTCTTGTTTAGTTCTCATTTCGTGGCTAAGACTGGATCCTCTTTCACAACCCCATCACTAGATGCTCGGCGATTCCTGTGTCATATAAACCTCTAGCATTATAATGATAGCAGAAGTGTATGTAATGTGTCACACTAGGGGGGTGTTTGTAGTATTTAAGCGCGAGTGAAGTGGCGAATGTGGTGTAGTAGATTGTAGATGTTCCTCACCCACAACTAGTTTCCTCCTCAGCGTGTGCTTGTTGGTCTGTCCTAAATCCATTCATTATAGGGAAAGACTACTAGGATGGTGAAATGTGTCTCGATTTTAATGGCAAAGAAGTTAAAAAGAAAGCGACATTTTCCATCTTAATATCTGCTCAGCAATAATTGTAGGCACATTTTGCAATCAGCTTCAAAAATGACAAAATATTCCTGGAATCTATATTTCTTGACTTCAGGAGTGTGTAAGTCCTATTTTGTTCAGATAAATTGTTGAAGTTGTTTGGCAAGTTGAATTAGTTTCTCTGCATCTAAATAATAATATTTCATGGTTAAATAATATAAAAAGTTTCAAAAAGTCATCATCATACCCCTCATGATTTTAAAAAAATATTCATATGCATTTTATTCTTTTACCTTCTGTCTATAAGTTTAACTATTGATAAGACTAGTAATAGACGTCAAGCTTTTTTGTTTTTGCTTTTTAGTACTGTGGCATTTTTTTCTGAAGCTGGTCAGTATAACTATGACAATATTTACTTCATTAAAGAAAAGTCTGGCTGTATACTACCCAGTCATTTTACTTCAATGTGGTACAAACACTATGAAACTTCATAATTATATATTTTAAAGTACTAAAATGAAAAAGTAAGTGTTGTCTAGTGTAGCTATAGCAAGAGTAAAATGAATTATGGAAATGTTGTATACAACTGAGTAAGTACTAAGGAGAATTATGACTCTTCACTCATGAATGCATTGTATTAGTGAATGTCTCAAAATCTGCCAAGAACATGATCAAGCAATAATGTGCACCCAAATCAAAAAAGAAGAAATTATAAATATGAACATGGAATATATATATATATATATATATATATATATAAAAATCTCACATTTTACAAAATTCCCTCGTTGTGGCATTATTATTATTCATGACAACTAAGCACAGTTTCTTAATAATTCTCCCACTAGTGTTCATTGAAATAGCCTACTGTATTTTTTAAGGTTATACGAAAAAATAGCTACTGTATTATAGGCTAGTAATAAGATTTCTGAGATAAAAATCGGCTGTTATATAAAGCCATATGCGTCGGTATATGGAGGCCTCCTCTTCATCCTTCAGCGGTCGACGCACGCGCGAACTCCAATCCTCCTCCATACATTTAGTGAGTCACACACACACACACACACGGGGTCAGGAACCACGAAAAGCCTTCCTTCATTGGTCTTTATCAACTGAAAAATTTTGGAATTATTTATATATAAATAAAAGTACTAAAAAAGTTTTCAAACAGCACATACCGCATGATTTTAAAAAAAAAGAGTCAGAGCATTTTTTTGTTTAATGTCTGTCTAGAGGGTTAACGACAGGGGAAAAGAATAGATAAATGGTTGTTGGTTTGGTTTTGTGATTACTGTGGCATTTAGTTGCGGAAGGCGGTACAGGATTTAGGACACTATGTCGGCAGGAAAAAAGTCATGCGGGAAATACTCAGGTCAACTTGCATGGACCTAACACATGAAACTGCGGCAGAGGAGAGTGGAAAGTATAAAAGGAAAAGTAGTGTGTATAAGGGGACGATAGCAAGAGGAAAAGTGAAGGAGATGGGGGATACAACCTGAGAGAACGAAGGGAAGTAGGAATCAGTGAGGACTGCTGGTAGTGGGAATGGCTCACAATCTGCCAACGAACATGAAGGGAGAAAGGTGCACCCAAATCAAAAAAGAAAGAAATTATACAGATGAACAGGAAGATATATAGAGATATATATAGATATAATAGAATTTTTGTGTTTGTGTATGGGTTGTTTCCCATCGGGGGGGCATTATTAGATGCAGACAACGAAGCCCAGGGGTCTGAGAGGCTCCCACTAGGTTCAGGGAAAGAGCCTACTGTGGTTGGTAAGGGTTTGTTGTTGTGTTTCGTGTGTGTGGGGGGGGGTAAGGGGGGGACGAAAAAAACGACTGGATTATAGGCCTAGTATATAGATTTGAGAGAAAAATCCGGCTGTTATATAAAGACCATTGCTTCGGTATATGGAGGCCTCGCTTCATCTTCAACGGGTCGGACGCACGCGCACTCCCATCCCTCCGCTACATGTAGTGATCCACACACACACACACACACATTCACAGGAACCACGAAAAGCCTTCCTTCATTGGTCTTTATCAACTGAAAAATTTTGGAATTATTTATATATAAATAAAAATATTTATCTATAAACTTTATTCACTAAAATGCTAAATGATCCAGCAATGGTTGAGCATCTCTTTTAGATGATCATTTAGTCAGACAGTATTTTTAAGTATGCAGTAGTATTTAAGTATTTTTAAGTATGCAATACAATTTTTTTTAATTCCAGTTTTGCATAAAAATATATCTGTCACGATGTGACATGTGAAAAACTAACATGTGAGTGTGTATACTGTAACAGAACAGAATCATGAATAATCATTGTGGGGGAAGAGAGACAGATGTTATTGTCTATTTTACAACTATAATATTTTGACTATAAAATATCCATAATGGTTTAAGTATAATTGTGATGTGTGTGAAAGTAAAATATGTTACACTTTATACATATATAATCTTACAAGTTATAATTTAAATAGTTTTTTTTTTCTTCTGATGTTCCTGAGGTAGTAGTTTTACGGCCTCTGTCAAATTTCTCAGTATAAAGGAAACCATACCTCCGTCTCTCTGACCAATCAGCGCTCGAATTTGGCCGCGTCAAGCTCTGATGCGCCAATCAAACGACAGAGAGATAAAAGCGCCCGCCCACCCTCTGGCCAATCAGGGTGTCCGCATCGGTTTATTACTTTCTCCGTTTACATCACCACTGCGCACTCGTAATAGCATATGCAAATGCGCATGGATTAAAGCCTCGCGGTGTGAAATGCGGTGATGCTCCCGTGTGCCGTTTAATGTCAACGGGGTTGTCGAGAAAAACTGCACGCTTCTCTTCTAACAGATTCTGTTTCAGCATTTACTATTCCTTTGCCATTTATTCCTTTGAGTTCGGGTGTTCATTTTTGGGACGCTTTTTGTTCAGCAGGATTAATCTCAACCCCACGATATCAACCCAGCATCACCCTGTGAGTAATGATCCGTATTTATTCACGTACAAATGGATATAAATGCAATGCTTTTAATTTACATTATGGTGTGTTTTAAAACCATGCTCTCATATCCCTGTAATCAATCAAAGGATGGAAATGTTAATCAGTGGTCCGTTCATCTACAGTTCAGCCTCCGTTGAGTCCACGAAGCTTCAATAGGATTTATGCTCAGATACATATGTGTGTTGAATTTTATGTTTGGTGTGTTATTCAAACCACTAGACCGGACAAACTGACCTAATGTGCAACCAAATGTACGGGGAACCACAGCGCTGAGATGATAGTTTTTGGACCCCCCCTCAAGTCAAAGGAAGCCTCTGTCCCAACTGCTTTTTGTCTCTCTCCTTTTCTGTTCCCTGTTATGGAAAATTAATATATGCTAATATATATTATATATATATATATTATATATATATTATATATATATAATATATATATAGATGTATAGATATATATATATGACATACATCTGACATTGTTTAAGTTAATGATTAGGGAGGCTATTTTAATAATCCTAAATCTTTTTTGATATAGTAAATAATCTAATAATATATCCATATTGGATAATATATTAATTTTTATATCCCGAAATCTTGTTTTATTGTCTATGGATTGATTATTTGTTTTTTTGAGTTTGACTTATGTTGTTTGTTTGCTTTATATTAATATATTATATATAAGTATTTTTAATTAGATATATATATTATATATATATTATATATTATATATAGATATATTTTTTTTTTTATTTTTTTTTTATTGTGTTTATTTAAATTATAATAACTAAATTATAATGAAAAACAAAGTGTGTGTCTTATTTTTAAAAAGTATTTATACATCCTTAATATATATTACAAATAGAAAATTTACATACATTTTAATTAAAGTAAATTAAATAAAGACATCATATAGATTATATATGTACCAGCATATATAGTTTATAGATATATAATATAGGACGACATTAATTCCACATTAATGTCAAGGACGCAAGTTGGATCCAATACAAATGTTCTTTGAACTAAGTCTCTGGTCACTGTTCTATACTGATTCTGAAAAGCGGCTTTTGTTCCTTTTTTTTTGGTTCCCTATCATAGTTTGTTTAAAGGAAAAACACGCAAAAAGCGCCACGCCCGGGCCGAGGTATGAATTCTGCAATGACTGAGGTCGGTGCAAAGATGTTGAATTGAGCCTGGTTTTAGTTCAAATTGAAAGACGAAACAGACATCACAATGAAGAAGTCAAACAGAATACGAGATAGTTGGAACATGTTTAAAGTTTTATGAATATTTTAGACTGGGTTCGTTCAAAGTTTAATGCTTTATAAAATCAGTTCCTGGTTGTTTTTGAAACTGGCTTTGATAGTTTTGATGGTCTTCTTAGCACATAAAAAGCCAGAGATCAGGCAGTCTGCCAAATCTTGATCTTTTATAAGAGCTCTTTAACAGAAATTGCATTTCGGAAAACTTGGGTTAGATGAACTTACTGAATTGCTGATCAGCAGCCCGTTTTACATCAATTAGGATGGAATATAAATTTTCCATATCACATGTGCACTTAAGCCACAGTAATATCATCTTGTGTAAAAAACAACCACAGGTTCAGTAGAGAACAGGAAGCGCAGTAGTACCCATACCATTTGTTTCAAAAAACTGTTTTGGACTATTTTCACTTGTAAACAATGCTGGATCTGTGCATATTTAAGCTCCTGATTCAGGCGAGTCAACTTTTTAATGGAGAAAGCAATATATACATAGAGGGACTCTATCCATAATATTCTATTCAAGACAGAAGCAAAGGTTGAAAAAAAAAAAAAAAAAAAAAACGTCTGAATGATGGATATGTTGCTTATAAACACAGCTTTTTTTTTAATTCTCAAGATATTAACTGATGGACTGGAGTGGTGTGGATTTGAGGAGTTATAGTTATGCTTTTATCATCGTGTTTGGGACTCTCATTCTGACGGCACCCATTCACTTCAGAGGATCCATTCTTGAATAAGTGACACAAGGCTCCAGTAAATTTCTCCAAAGTTGTTTCCATAAAGAAACTTAATTCAAACTTGAGTAAATTTTACTTTTTTTTTGGACAAATATTCCTTTAAAGATCATTGGCTGATGCTTGTGGTTGTTTATCGCATTGAAAATAGGTTAAACACACTGCATTATGGGATACACTGTACAACGCAGTGCACTCTGGAAGTATACTGTATTGTTTGGTGAATGCAGTCAATATTTTGTATCGAAAAGATGCAAAAACATGGTGTAGTTCCCAGCAATCCTAATTAAACAACATGTTTTAACCAGCCAAACCATTATAAACTGAGTAATTAATCAACCATAACAGAGGATTTGAACAATATGCACTAAAACGGGGCGTTACAGCAGGTGGACGTTTTGTGCTGAAGTGGCTCTTCTCTACATGATGACGTGAATTTATGGTTTCTCTCTGTTTTTTGAGTCACGAGGCAGCTGTTAGCAAACACAGTTGAATCATCAGGTCACGAAGCATGAATCATCTTTTTTTGCCTCATGGGTTGTGTGAGAAGCAATCTACTCGGGAAGAGTTTTGCATCTTTAACACTGGCTGTGGTTTATTATTTTCAACAACCCAAAACCCCCCTAAAAGTTGTTATGTCTTTCGGTTTCTTGTACCAACTATGGCAAACTAGAAGTCTGTGGATAGAACTTGTTTCATGCACATGCTAATGCAGCGCGTCGTTATAAGTAGCTGTCCACAGTAATCGGCCAAGTTTTCTTCTCTAATCATGGGAGGGTTGATTTAATAAGTAGTTGTGGGGTTCATTTGTTTCAATGCATGACTAACTGTTATTCCCACTGAAGCATATGAACCTGTTCATTGAGTGCTTTATAAGAATAGAGAAGATTTAATCTGTCGCTTACATGATCTTCTGTCAGCGCGGGTCCCATCTGTACCGCAAATGAATGAGTTTTTTTGAGAGCTGAGAGTGTCGCCAGTAACAGACAGATTACAGGAACGATGTTAGAACTTTTTCTAGTTTGATCTAACGATGTGGTACTTTGGTAAGACGGAAAGAAAACTGGAAATGCGTCCTTTCAAGGTTGGGTTCTGTGAGCGCCGTCTGTTTATATTTAAAGACCTATATGTCTATATGTGTAATGAATATTTTGACAGAAACTTGGTAACTAGGTTGTCACTAGGGGGGCGTTCATCATTCTTTTTCATTGTGAGATGTGATGTTGTGTGCATTTCTTTGACATTTGTCCTCGAAAAATATGAACTGATCTGAAGATTGGCAATGTGTTTGAATTTGTTCACGAAACTACCGCCCAGGTTGGCGCAAAGGACAGTTTTGCAACTGACTGGAATTTATATTTTTGTTTTTGTAAAACGGAGATCAAATAACGAAATAAAAACAATAACATATAATATAACATTATATCACCCTTAAAAAAAAATCAGAAAATTAATTTAAAAATTATTTGTAGAAAGTTAATTTAACAACAGCGTGTGATAGTCTTCGTTAACAATTCAACAGCTGCAGCCTGACGCATCAGAAAAAAAATTAAAAATTAAATTATATTTACATAAAATGCTCTTAAGCCCATGTTATGGTTATTGAAAACAGTCATTATGAAAACCATTCAAACTACACAATTTCCTTATGTTGTATTAACGTTGTATTAAAGTCGTCGTCAGAATACTCCATCTGCCATCAGACGTGCAATCTGGGTTATATGAAGTGACAGGAACACTTTTTGTAAGCAACAGAAAACAAAAAATAACGACTTTATTTTTCAATTGATTTCTTTGTCAACAGTTCTCCTCTGTGTCTCTCCATATTACCGTATGCTGCGTATGCTCTGCGTTGTGCTGTCATCCGCGCCACGCCGCCCAATAACTAATAGTGATATTCGTGTGTTAGCCAGACCTTCAGACTTCGGCCTGAAGGTCTGGAATTCATGACAGCTTTCTGTGGCCAATAGCCCGCCCGCTCCCATGAGAACTCCGTTTTGACTGATGGTCAAACAACATTTACGTTCGTTTTGTTCAGCGTCACATTTCGGTCGGCGTGGAAATGTCGCCACAATCACAGACTGGTGTGTTTTTTTAAAACTCTCGGACGTATTTGAAAGATTTTTTCCACCTGTGCCGCAAAACTTTCAATATTTCACATACTTTTGAAACTCCAGAGTTTAGTTGATCCTGATAAGCGCTCGTCGTCACGGTTGTAAACACTACGGCTTTCTTCTTTCTTGAGGGGGTTTGGCACAACGGTATCTTTGTTTCCGGACAAAACGTTAAAGAACGCGACACACATGTCTCCCGGAAATCCTGTAGAATTCAACCAATCCGCGATGACGATTTTGACCACTCCTGGGAGCCACGTTCAAGCTCACACCGGTGCGCAACGTTTTTGCTACGTTTTCCGGGTCGGTTGAACGACACGTTTCTGGAAAACGGTGGGCAACGGTGTGCCAACGGGTTTGAGAGGCGTTTTCTCTTAATTGTTTGTGGGTGTGTCAGAAATGTCGGCCGCCAGACTCAGCGGCAGCATGTATATAAACCACGCGGGTATTTAAAAGAGACACCTCGCACAAATGGGTCCTAGGTCCCTAGTAGTTTTACAAATGTGTCCCGCTGCAGCTCTGTGTGATATATGCACCACAATTGAAGACAATTAGAAGACATCTTCGTTTTGCCCGTAAGAGTTTTTATAGTAAAAATATAAGCATATCACCATGATGTTGTAGTTGTTTTATATTTTTAACTTCATTGCAAGGCAAGTTTATTTTATACCCAAATTTCATACACAGTGGTAATGAGAGTAGCTCTTTACAAAAAAATGAGACCTGATTGAATTAATACAATGGTATTTAAAAAATTAAGACGACTAGAAATAAAAATAATTTAAATTAGTAATTGATTAGCTACCAGTGTATGATATAAAATAGGATGTGTTTTTACAGTCAGAATTGGTTGGTAAGATGTTCTCGTTCAGTCCTTTATTTCTGGACGCCCTTGGGTTTTTAAGGGCAGTTGGGACTGTAACATCGAGGGTACTTTGCAGTATTAAACAAGTATAAGTGATATCAATAATCATCAGGCTCCGAAAATTCCCCTTTTCAAAAAAGAACACAGAGGAATGGCTTCTCAGCTGCCATAGTTGCACAAAGTCGCTTTGCGTCATCACAACAGGGTGTTCAACCCGCCACCGTTTCCGTTTTTTAAAAAACGTTTTGAGCCAACGGTTTGGTGGTGTCGGGGCCCTAATCCACGCCTAGCCCTTGAAGTGTTGTCCACTTGTTGTGGAAGACTTTTAAAAAATATATTGTAAATATTATTAATATTCAATTTAAAAGTATTAATTTAATCCATTTTCCTTATTATCCGAAACTGAAAAAGCAATAAACAAGTGCTTTTTTTTGCTCTCTCTTTAGAACAAAGAAACTAAGCTAATTTAACTCTTTCAATTACTTTCAATAGATTATTGTGCATATTAACACAAAAGGCAGCAATGATTACAACCTGAGCAGATTTATAAAAATAGTTGTTAAAAGAAGATTTAAGTTGTAAATGATGGGATCGCTGGGAACGTTTCCTCCTGTGGGGACTCAATTTGGAGTGTTTGTTTGTGGTTCCATGCATATGTACCGAGTGCTATATGTAATAATTCTATTCTTTCTTCCTTGGATCTTTCTCTTATGACAACATATTGATTCCAGAAGCACAGTTGTCCTTGTATTTGCGTCTTCGCAGAGCGGGTTGGATACAAAGCACTTAAATGGCTAAATTGTATGCCAAATTGAATCAATGTTGATATGGAATGACAGGTCTAGTATTATGAGCTCAAATGCTTTAATAAACTTCAGAAGGGACGTGGCTAGTAATGAGAAAAATGTAAAGGGTCTATTGCCTAAAATACAAAACAGTGGTGTGTGTGTGTGTGTGTGTGTGTGTGTGTGTGAGAGAGGAGAGGAGAGAGGAGAGAGAGAGGAGTATACAGTAACAGTTTCATTGTGTTTTAATGGTGGTTTAATATCACTATATGTAATATTCAGTCACTAGGTTAAATGGTAACCTCTGCCAAAAACATGAAAATGGGGAGCCATGAGGTCACGAACCAAAAAGGAAAGGTCTGATAGTCGAATCCCTTTAATATTAACTAGTATTTTTTTTTTTCATATGATTGCAGCGATTTGTTTTGTGTCGTTAACTTAAATATTTTTTGATTTATGTTATTTTATGTATGTAATCATTTGTAGTTTTTATTATGTAATGATTATTATTATAATTTTATTCAGCTTGTTCAATGACTAAATGTGTGTTATTTTAGAAATATAATTTCATTTTATTTAATGGTTTACTAAGAGCTGGTAGTTATTTAGTAAACATTTAGCCTCTTATTGTACATGATATTTTGTAACACTTTATTTTGTGTGTATTTTACATTTTATTTCATTTCAATTGTATACTATCACGTTTGTAATATTAACACTTTTAAAGTTATGTATTTTTAGTTGTATGCTTTAAATAACATTTTATATTTTAATTTACATTCATTTACCTTTAATTTGCTGGCGTATTAGGTATATATTATTATTTATATTATTTACACTACTATGAATTAAATTATGGACTGAAGGAATTTAAATTATTTTATTTTGTCATTTGTTAACTCAGAGACCGGTAGCTGCTTATTAACTGCCCTTCCTTCGAGGACTTTAAGTTTAAATAATTTTCTCGTCTTAAATCTGTCATTTACAGTGAAGATGTTTTGATAGTTAACAGCTGATTTGATGTGATTGTGTGTGTCTGTGTAAATATGAAAACGCTGATAGCTCTGTCTTTTGTTACAGGTCTCAAAAAGCACACTGTGCGGCTTGTAAAGAAAAGGAGGTAAAAACATACAGGTGGGTTTCAAGTATAAAGCAAGCTTTCGTTTGAAACTATATAGTAATCTGTTGCTCTGATAATTTTACGTTTGTTCTGGGGGGGCGAGTTGTGTGATTGAGATTATGTGGTGTCCTTTATACCTGAATGTCCACAAGCGGGAGGCAGAGCTTTGCTAAACCACAGCTTTAAGGGTACTTTCACTTCACCTTTCAAAATGGCAGCTGTGTGGATGGAGGTTTTTTTAATATGGTCTTTCTTTTTATAAACTTGACACTTTTGAACAATAAAATTAATTTTAAATGCAAATAAACGTTTAAATGAAAATGATTCAATAAGTAATTAAAAATAAAATATTTCTTACAATTTAAATGTAAACAAAAAATATATTAATTTGAAATAGTGTTCAGTGTTAATTAAGTTCCTTTACGTTTTATGTAATGAATGAAAAAAGTAGAATTAATATTTATTGATTTTATAATGAAAAATTTCAAACACAAATAATAAATGCAAGTTTTAATTTAATTAATATGTCAAGTAATAACCCATCATTATGTACATGGTTTGGTTTCATAAAAATATATATGTATTATTTCCTTTTTGAATCGCATTGTTTTTTTGTACATTTATATTTTTGGAATGAAGTTAAAGATTATGCATCATTTAATTGCGCATTAATATAATGAAAAAGATGTTTAAGTAATAATGCCATTTGAAAATCAATTTTAATTTATATCGACTCTTATTTCCAATGAGGAGTGTAAATTTCTTTTAAATGACATTTATTTAAATTGAATAAAGTAAAAAATAAAAACTGGGCAACCAAAAGATATTCAGTTCTTCAGTTGCATGGTTGGATACTGTAAGGCAGATGTTGTTCTACAAATTGAATTGAATTTAACATTAGATAATTATGTTAATAAAAGTAGTCATTTAATTTAAATTTTATTAATTATATTAATTTAATAAAATAAGGTGACTTGATACGAATTGCATCAGTTTGAATGTTGATACTGTAAGTTAAATGGGGTTCTAATTTTAGAATATATGATAGAGAGAGCGAGAGAGAGTACAATATAACTTTAATGTAATTGTAATTTTGTTGTAGAAGTATTAATTATTTCTTATGTATTTTTTTTTTTAATTCTTAAATAAAAATGTAAAAAGGGGCGACTATCAACAATAAGACCTGGCCACAACGACAGGTATTAGTCTTCAGTGTGTGGTTGATAACTGCAAGGTTAATGATGTTCTGAAAAGGAAAAAAGAAAAGCCGGAAACTCGTATAAGACGTCTGAAAGGGACAGTACACATGAGGGAGTGACTAGTAGAGTTCCCACCGTCAAGCCCTCCTCTCTCGTTCCCTCGCCTCACCCTACACTCCTGATTGAAGTTGTCTTCAGAGAGAGCTCGTGTTACGGTTTGTGGTTACGGTGGTTAGGCACAAGAGTCAGAGATGCTCTCAAAGCATGGGGGAGGTTATTACTGCCGAGTGTCGAAAGGAGGTTAAACGAGGAAGAGACGACAAAAAACGTTCGAACGCCAAAGGTCTATTTTAAAGCGTTTATCTTTCCACATAAATCCTTACACAGACACCTTCAAGTCGCTCTGGATCGAAGTTTGGTGTATAACCTTTCATTGGTTAAACAGGTTATTTGCACATGGGTTTATGTAACACGTGGTGCCTTTTGCTTTCCACGCTTGCTTCTTTAAGTTTGCGTAATCTTACCAAAAAGAACAAAAAAATAGAATTAGCCTTGTAAATGACTTATGACATTTTTTGTATTTTGAGTAGATTTAACTTCTGTTTGCACAAATTGTGTGTTAGTGTAGTTAGTCTCATTTGCAATGCTTTTATTTTGCAAACCTATCAATTGCCAAGGATACTAGTTAAAAACGAGGTTTTACGATCTTGGAAAACCCTGGAAATGGTTTGGTCATTTCTGAAAGGCCTTGGAACAGTAGATTTATATTTCATTTTTGTATAATCTTACATTTCGTTTTTCTTTTGTTTATAAAGTTATTGCACCGCAAACATATATTTGGAGTTGAGACATACTGATACAACGAATTGTACTGTTTGTTTAGTATTATTTCTGACACTTCATATCGCCATCAATGCAAATAACATTTAAACTTGGGTCCAACTTGCATGAAAACTGATTACATTTAAAATTTTCTATAAGTTTAAAATAATTCAATTTCAGTCTAGTCACCTGAAAACGTCACTTTCCCCGATAGTATATATATATAGTATAAAAATTTTAAATTAAAATACGTTATTAAAGGCCTTTTTTCAAAATATTTACGAGTTCAGCTCTTATTTGATCTAATGGATTGGAAATTCTTAATGGAAAAGCCTCGGAAATCCACTGGACGAACCGGTGTTTGAGGTTCAGAAAGCTCGTCAGTGGCGACTCTGTTCTGCCCTCTACATACTGGCTCCTTGCATTATTTCTATCTGCTGTGTTGTAGCTATCAAGCGTTGGATTTTTTGTTGAGGTTCGTAAAGGCTCGTACCTGTTTCTCTCTCTCTTTGAGACTGTGCGTGCGGTGCTGAAGGCAGCAGACTAGTGCAGGTTCAGTTCAAGACAGCTCCTCATGTGTGAAGCGAATCGGTCTCATTAGAACGGCTAATGTCTCACCCGATCCCAGTCCATCGCCGCCGACCAGACAAAGATGGAGCAACAGAGTTTATTGTTAAGATAAGAGATTTGTATCAGTCACTTGTTTAGTGAACAGGATAACCTTTAATTCCTGTCACTTCTGCAGTATCGTCATGCTCTGATGGACGCGCGCTCATTTGCTAACAGTCTTTTAAAAAACGCTGGATGGAGGCTCTTGATTAAAGCAATTGTTTTAGTATAATAACAAACCTTCCCTCTGGTATGATCTGCCTTTATTCCCATAATCCCCTTTACATTAGGCAACCTTTGTGGTGGAGTAATTCATTTGCAGCTTTCTAGTTGATAAAGTGTTGTAAAGCAGGGATGCGAATTGCAGAACTGTTAAATAATAATAATAATAATAATAATAATAGTAAATATAAAAAGTAAGATAATATAATAATACAATATAAAAAATAATAAGATATATATATATATATATATATATTATATATAATATAAAATTAATCTTATTATTTATTAATAGTTTATTGATTAATTAATATATAATAATAAATTATTCATATTTATTTATTATTGCTTTATTATTATTAGTATTATTAGTAGTATTATTATTATTATTATCATTATTGTGAGGGAGAAAGAATGGAGAAATGTTTAGAAAAAAAGCCTATTCATGAAAAATTATGGGAATTTCATATTTGCAGTAATAATTCTTTTTTTTCCTTTTTGTTCCCCTTTTGTTGATATTTTGCGTGTTCTAAAGAGAAAATTGAGATGGCCATAAGTGTAATGGTAAGTTTTCGAAAAATACATTTGACCCATTCATATTTATTGTATGCTAGTAATATATTGTAAATTGCATCTAATAGACTGTATATTTATATAATAATGATAGATAAAAATATTATTTTCCAAGGTTATTCTTGCTTAATGTTATTTTTTTCTAAATAAAAAGTACCTTTTTTTTTTTTTTTTTTAGAAATGCAGCTCAATTTTATTTATTTATTTATTTTTGTCAGTTGACTGCTGTCTAGGAATAGTTCTGCAGTGGTAGATAATCCACAAGCAAGGATTTAAAACTTTCTGGCATCAGCTGGGTGAAAATACACACACACACACACCACAAATGCAGACTTATTTTCTTCTGGATGCCTAGGTTGAAAATATTGAATTTTGAACAGAAATGGGGCACAGCAAATTTAGATAAACATGGTTACTTAAGCGTTCTATCACACTCTGTGCCATCGTCTCTCATGCTCAAACATGGAGATAAAAAAAAACCCATGTCCTTCTTCCAGACCAAGTGTAGTGGAGTGAAGTCCTGGGGGATGGACTGTGAGTTTAATCTACTGGAGGGGGGACTTTTAAATCCCAGCATTAGCTCAAGCGGTTCAGGTTTGTCCAGGCGTGTCCCGCCACCTGTCTCCTTCTCTCACTTTCACACTCTCTCCCCTCTGTTTTTTCCTTCTGATGGACTCAGCGATAGATCCGTCTCTGTGGCATGTGGTCTGGTTCTGGAGCTTTGCTGATAAAGTGTGTTATCTATCCCACCTGTTCTCAGTGGCACCTGTTCTTGCTCCTTCATGTGTTAGGAATAATGGGGGCTTCTCACATTGTTTAGAAGTTTACTTCTAGTTATCAAACAAAAAATAAAAGTCATGTTGTTTACTCGCCCTCATGTCGTTCCAAACCTGCATGACTGACTGACTTCTCAGAACACAAAAGAAGATATTTTGAAACAATGTTGTTTAACTGTTTTGTCCATATAATGGAAGTCAATGTGGTCCAAAACAACAACATAACATTGGACCCCATGACCATTGTATGGGCAAAAAAAATTTGTAAATGAGTAACGACATGAATAAACAATTTTCGGTCCCTTTTTTTTTTTTTTGGTTTGTTTTAATTTATTTCTTCATTTTTGGTTGACTTTTAGACTCAATATAAAACTCAATGGGAAAACAAATTCAACTTTTCTTCTGTCTTAATATGGCTGAAGTCAATTTTTCTAGCTCTCGTCTATCACTGGTTGGTGTGTGTGTCTCAGGTCATGTGTGTTAAATGGATGAAATCGCTTGATTGGTCTTGTTGACGAATTGAGACATTCACCCCTGGGTGCTTAGGCCAGCAGATCCCTACAGAGCAGAGTCAACACTAAACGAATGCTGTCCGATAAAAATTTTACAGGTCCTGTGGAGAAAACATGGCAGTACTGGCAGCTGCTGCAAATTGTCCGAAAGATGGCGAGCTTTATTTGAGCAAATCTGATGCTAAAGCCTGTGACCAGCTGTTAGCATTGTGTGTTCATAGAGACCATGACACATTTGCAAAAGCTGAGCTCACATATAAAGCAGAACTACTTATTGTTTGGTGCCTTACCAATTTTGAGTGGAGAAAAGACCTTTTTTAAAGTCTTGTATATTATTTAGTAACTTATGTTATGTATTGGTCTGTCACTGATTTTTTTTTTTCCCCCACAGGGATCATCAGCACCACAATGAAATGAAGGTATGCAGAATGTCTTGTGTTTCTATTAAAAGTATCATGTTAGTTGAAAAAGTAACTAGTTTTGATGTGTTTTTAAAGTTAATTGTTATGCATTTTATTCTTAAAGAAGTTCTGGGCATAAAAGTGCGCTTTAAAATCTTGTAGTGTTGATTTCAGGTGGAAATGATTTCTTTGAGTAGAAAATTTGTGTCAAAATTTCTGTTGTCACTTGTGTGACCAAATGGAAAAGCAATGATTGTTATCAAACAGGTTTTCTGAACCCTGTCATTGCCTGTTATTAGTCAGTCAAACAGATAGCCACGCCCCAAACTCACACCATTGGTTGAGCCCATGTTGAACAGATCAGGAATCTTAAAACAGACCAGTGCTTGGGGTAGGATGACTGCAAGAATGAGTTGGCATTTCTGTTCGGCGACAGCCCTGTTAGTCGCGCTTACTTTTAATCCAAGAAAACTTGTAGTGCTTGTGGACTGTAATACCTTACAGGCCGACACGAAAGTTTGTTTCTGAACTTTGCTGACACTTGGAGCGTATCAGGCCAAAAGTCTTTCTCAGTCCGCACAAGAACAGATGAAAACATGCATCCATCACACACACACCTTTCTCTGTCCAGATCTCTTTCTGTCCCTTTCTGCATTTCTTCTGCTCTCCCTTTGGTCTCTCTCACTCCTGTAGTGTTTTTGATGAGCTGGAGGGTCGTAGAGCTGAGCTATTGCTCAATCTTCTGATCGCACATCTACCTTTCACTCAGAAAAAAGACCTGCTTGTGGCCATTCCCGAAGCCGTCTGCTGTCCGTGGTCCCTGAATTCATCTTTCTTAGCTCACAGCTCTCCATGGTGACTGAATAAGTCCTGTGCTGTTTAAAAGCACCAAATGGAGTTTCCACACATGCTAACAGTGTATTGGATGTCATTTCAACTCAAAATGCCTTGAGCTAATAGCTGATATCTTAAACACTTAAGGAGAGCCAAGTGTTTTTTTTTTTTTTTTTTTTAGTTTTTTAGACTTTAAGAACTTTAAGAGTTCATGCCAAAAGTTCAGTTATAGAGTCACAGTCAAGTTTAGTGATCATTTTATACAGTCCTGACTCCAATTTGACTGAATATTTGTGGTTTTAAATGACCCAACAATAGTGCAAAGAAAAAACTGAGATACAGTAATAATACAATACAATAAATGTAAGATGAAAATAATCCTGTGTGCATGTTCCCGTTCTATAAAGCAGATGGTGAATGGTGAGTGATGTTGGCTAATTTCAGCAGTACCGCTCGCTAATGTGTCAGGCGTCACACTGTGAGAAATGCCTCCTATTTTCCCACAGGCTTTCATTTTCCTGAGGTTCACCCACAGCTAACCCTTCTTTATGGCAGTTTTTACCGTCACTCAACATCAATCCGTGTGATCGCCATCAACGAGCAGGTTGCCCTTATCTCTGAGTGAAATGTGAACAGATTTCACATTCAGAATGTGAATTTTACATCCAACTCCAGACACCTTATTTTCCAGTTTTCTTGCATTCATAATGGTTTCTAAGAGGAAGGTATTTTGATTTCATGTTTGTTCACTAAGACTTTTTCTCCTCAGCACGTCCACAGCATCAAATGGGATGGTTTCAGAAAGATTGAAAACTTGAGATGACAGGAAATAAAATGGTGTTTCATGTCTAGAGTGTCAGTGTATTGCTTTAAAAAGCTTCTGTTGAAATGCCCGGGGCATGTCACTCGCTTTAATAGCTTTTCGGTGATTTTTCAAGCTTCTCAGGTTGTTTATCACAGGACTCTCTATCGACTGTATCCAGCTTCACTCAGCCCCTTCAAAATCTTTGAAGCTTAGAAATGCTTCATATCTCCCTGCCTTTTGGATTCAGTTGATTGTTTCTGCCAATACGGGTTTCAAAATGTTTTGGAATGTTGCTGCAGAGGGTTGTGGCAACGCCATGAGAATGAATGTTCTCTTGATTTTTGAGCAAACAAGTTATCGTCATAATCACCTCCTCTGCTATTCATCTTGTCCTTTTTGCTGTTCTGTTTTCTAACTGGTATTGACCTCCAGTTTTTTAAGTATGTTCAAGTGATCAGATTTCAATAAACAGAACTGTTCCTCCCCAGCCAGACGTTTAATTCTCTAAACGTTTTTCTGTTCACACTCAAGCTGAGGCTCGAGTGCTAAAAGTGACCTCCTGTCTCTTTCACTGATTCATTAGGGGAATGTAAGCATTTATTTGGGCAATAATTGCAACCTGCACATTAGTTGTCTCCCATCATTAAAGCTGGTTAATTAGCCTCATTAAGGGAGCAGGCGGGGAGGGTGTTGTAAGTGGACCAGCTGACATCAGTACGCAGAACTCATGATTGGAGATGAATTTTTAACCATGTCCTTGGTTTCTCTGCCAGTAGGAGCCGGTGGGCGGCCCAGGGGGCAGCAGAAGCTCTGCAGGGTCTGGATGTGGGATGAAGAGAAACGCATGAGTGGTGTTCGGGTCCCCGCTTTTCACATATCTTCTCACCTCCATCTCTTTGAAAATTCAGTATGTGGATAACAAAAAATATTTCATTTCGATTTATGCATTTTTGAAAAGTGCCAAAAAAATATATGACATTTGTTGAAAAAATTTGAAAAATGAAAGGACTTATCCTCAGGACCTAGTCAGATATTCCTCTCTGTTGATTCTAATCCTAAATTCAGAGCAGATGAAAAGATTCAATGTTTAAGGAGGTACCGTGCTGACCTCCTGAGGAAAATCCACAGTCCTCTTTATTGTGTTTTCTTGTGTGTTATGTACAACGCCAAGCATTTTTACAAGCATGTCCATACCTTCCTTCCTTTCCTTTCCAATATGTACTGTTTTTTTGAACTCTTGTTATTGAACATTTTTTCCGATGTTTTGGAGTAAATTGTTGTACTATATGGAAGAATCATCTGTGGACACCATGTGGGTTTTTGTTTTTTCCCCCCCCTTGTTTACTGACTTTACTTTCATCTGTTATTAAAGGTGCAAACCATGGTATTGAAGGTAAAAAGATGGGGGTGTTTTGCTGTACCTAAGATTGACCTACTTGTTCTATATCTCTTAACTTCCAATCCTTTCAGTTGATCTTTCCCTTCTGTCACTGATTAACATTTTAAGCTTCTGAATCAAAAGCAAAAGTTACTCTCTTTGGACATCCTCGGTTCATTTTGACCTATGGTGAAAACACACAACCTAGACAGAATTATGAAGGGAAGCTCTGTGGGGACCCATAAGGAATAGGGCAGGTCGTAGTTGGAAGGCAACCAAGGCCATGATTGTTCAACATGATGCCCAAGAGAAAAGCACAGGAAAACAAAAACTGCTGTACGTGCAACTGAACAAAGTTTATACTAAGTACAAAGTAGAGACCTGCGCGGGATGGGTTTTATCAGCCCCGCCCACTCCCGCTGAAATACTAATGTTGTTTTGTCCACTCCCGCCCACAACATTCAGTTTTGTTGTCCACGAAGCCTCCAGCAAAAAGCCTGCATAAAAGTAGCCTATTTATTTATTTTTTTCAGTACATCGATGAAATCGTAAGTTCTGGTTTGGCTTAGCCACAACATCCCGCATAAACACCCCCCGATGAAATATTTGTTATTAAAGCAATCAAACATTCAACAAAACCATATTATTTTTAACAGAAAAGACAAGCATGGACTGCTGCGTGCATGGTTTGGCCATAGGCAGAATGCAATACAAATGAGCGCTTTCTTTATAATCGCATCTAAAAAACCTGAGTGAATGTTAGCTATGGACGTTAAAGAAAAACCGCAACCGGACAACCTCTCCGCCAAAGAAAGCGGATAATTGCAACCCGTTATAATTGTAAGTGTTTGTAATTGACTTTTAGAAGAAGAATAAAGCAATCTCAGTTACAGTTACAGCGAGATGAAAGAAACTTTTGATGTTCTTGCGACGGAAGTTGACTTTCTCTAGGACATCACAGGTTTGTGTTGCTACCTACCACATTTCCACCAAAAATCCAATGAAACCTCCCTCCGGAAGGAAGGGCAACAAACAAAAAAAAGTCGCGTCTGCGTCCACTTTCCAAAGCTAGTCTGCTGAAACATTGTTGTGATGCAACTTGATGAGATGGATACGGCACAACTTACAGCTACAAAATACTGTCTCAGATGGGGAAACAACTCGTTCACTTGTGTTCAATACCTATGTGGACCCTTATTGACAAGATTGTCACCAAACCGAACATCTGAGATTGATTTTCTGGTAGCACTTTCGTATTATCAGTTTGTTTCTGTATGTCTGTTCTCTTTTCTTATCACGTTTATATTCCTGAGCACCAACATGGCGTACACGTGTCAAGCTTTTACTCAAGGATTATTTGTAAATGCAGAAATTTACACTCATTTCCATCAGCTTTGGCGAACTGGGCTGGATATGATGTGTTCCTTGTTGCGGTAGTTGTTGCATGTTGTTCTTAGTAAGGGTGAAAAAAAATCTGGTATCAGGACACATTTGGAAAATGAGATATACAACTAATTCGTTAAATAATGGAAAATAAAGAGAAATATGTTGCTTGCCAAGTTTGGTGTATCAATGTATTATACACAGTCGCTCAAATCTCCAGTGTTCATAGCTAAAAAACATATTAATATCTTGTCAGCTAATGTTAAATTGTTTTCAACTAATACCTGCTTTTAGGATGCTATCATTTCAAATCCAGTTACAAAGAGGAGATGAAAAGAATCTCTAAATTTGACATTTACAAGGTCCTGCCCCTCGGAAGCATTGTAAGTTTCTCTCTCTCGGACATCACAGGTTCGTGTAGCATGGACGTTAAAGACAACCGCCAACCCTGGACAACCTCTCCTCCAAAGATGTGCTGGGGGAGGGGCCTCACTTAGCTCATGGCAACGCCCGGGGATTTAGAGCAGGAACCGCCCTCGGCAGGGAGGGCAACAAAGGCCACAGGACATTTCCAAAATTCCGACCCCAATGAAGCGAGGAAACCGCCAGGGGCCAGTCTTGCGACCGAAAAAAAAATGCTCTCATGCAACTGAAACGAAATCAACCCGGGACTGCAGTACAAACTTCTTGTCTCAGACGGGGCCGGTACGCATGCACCTGTCTTCCTTATGACCATTGAGGTTAATGGACCGTATTTGAGGGCTCAGGCCCACCGAAGAGGCAAAAAGCCAAACTGAATGCGGCCGAAAGAGCGCGCACCGCTCTTTCGTTCCGTTTCCAAATGCATCCTGAAGCTCACCTCGCGATGGGCCGCACGCTGACTGTTAACACCAGGACTTCACCTCAGATCAAGCAGATTTCCTCAGACATGCTCTTTAACGGATTTGAGACACCCGCGCCACCTGAAAGACCCCTTTCTACCTGAGTCTTAGCAGCAAATGGGTCTCTCTCGCTCCCTAAAAGAGTTTCCTCTGCCCCATGGTCTGAAAAACAAACAACAGGTCATATCCTTCTCTCCAACTTACCCCCTGCACTCACAAACGCCCCACTACAGGCAGTGGCAAAAACGCGGTGATGATCCTAAATGAGCTGTCGCGCCAGGATGACTGAAAGTATGAGTTTGTGGCTGAGAGCGGTGAAAGGCCAATGCCAAGAACTTTACAATGGCAGTTTACTGTAGACCACTCAGATGTTTCCAAGGGTCTGGGGAAGGACGGGAATATAAAAAGCTGGCGAAAGCTGATGGGCGGCCCAAGCGGCTCTGTGCAGGACTTTTTAACATGCAAACTGGACCAGACACCATCACCGGACAGCACAATTCCCCAGAGGAGGGACTTCAGCTACACCTGCCTCAGGTGGAGAACTGCCTTACCTCATCTTTATTAGGGGTTGTTGTTTACAAGTACTTTCCTCTATGACATAATCAAAACACTGGTCATTGACATACTGCAATTGTCTCTTTTATGAAATAATCACATTTTAGATATAAAAAATCTATCAGTTTTTTAAAAAAAAAAATGTTTTTCCTACATTCTCAGTTTTTCCCCAAAGGTTACACGCAGTGACTTAACTGTGATGAAGGGGTCATTTTTTGGTGAAAAATGACAATCATATGGTGGACTAAAAGTTAGGCTACGATGGAAACATAACTGACTGTGTCATAAAAAATAATTCAGGTCATTTCATATGCGCCACATACATAGGAACTCTGTCTCGCATTTATCAAGCTTGATATTGAAAAAAGCAATTTGAATGCGATTAAATGCGTATGCTTCAGTAGCTTTGCTTGGCTATCATTTGTCCTTAATAAAGCTCCTGCCAGTCGTTCATTTGAACAATTGTGATTAAAATCAGAAACCTACACACGAACTGGTTTCAGTTGGATTTCAAATGAAACTCAAGCATTAAACCTTTAATCGGTGGTGCGCCAGTGTTCACGGCATTATTTACACATTAGTTAATCCTGTAATAATCCATCCACATTCCCCCTTGATAAGCAACCAAAGAGAATAAAAGAATCTTAATTAAAATCAGCTGCAGGAGCACTTCCCTCAAAACAGGGAAAAACATCGCTCTCACCTTTCGTCTAAAAGAGATCTTTCAGTTAATAGGTCCGTGTCAGTTCATTTCTTTTAGTGTTCGAGCATTTACCATTTTGTCAACTATTTTCAAATGGATACCATGTTCTGTCTTTAAAAGCATCAATTTAATGTACCTTGAGAATTTATTCCATTTACAGTTGTAGTCTTTGAGCAGTTTCATCGTTGTGTGATTAGCTAGGTGGCATGGTGCCACCACTGTTATTAAGCAGTATACAGTTGTTAGTTACGTATTACATTGTTGTTTGTACAGTAATGGTTGTGGCGTTCCCCCCTGAGGTCCTTTGCGGATGATGTTTCTCATTTAGTTGTGGGAAAAGTTCAGTGAGCTGACGGATAACTCACGTCACCACATGCACGGCGGGGAAAGTCCTTGCGGTGTGTTGTGATGACAATGGTGAGCACAATGCATACTTTGACTGGAACATTGAAACAGGAACATGTCATATTTGGCTAAATGACACTGACTGTTTATCAGGTATCGGATGTGGAAGGATGCTCAGGTCACTTTGCGGTCACCACGGGAACCAAGTGTTATTAAATGGGGAGTCCATGAGTGATGAGGACTGGCCCTTAACGAATGCCATGCTGAGATCATCGCACGTCGCTCCCTCATCAGATACCTGTACAAGTCAGCTGGAATACTTCCCAGGTGAAACACATACTCTCTTATGTTGGCAATATATATTTTGATTCATTCTAATATTAAATTGACACTAATATTAATTTCCATGCTATTATATAATGTAACAACTGTCAGTTTAATGTTATTTTAAAGAATTATATATTAATAAATATATAGTAATAGTAATTAATATGTAGTATCCGTTGGGGTAGTAGCACTACTGTTAATCCGTTCTTTATTTTTATAAATCATTAAAGGGATACTCCACCCCAAAATGAAAATTTTGTCATTAACTCACTTACCCCATGTGGTTCCAAACCCGTATAAGCTTCGTTTGTCCTTCGGACACACCATTTAAGATATTTGGATGAAAACCGGGAGGTTGAGACTGTCCATAGATGCCAAGTAAATAACAGTTTGTCAAGGTTCATAAAAGGTATGAAAGTTGTGTCGTCAGTATCACTTCATCTGCCAATCAGACGTGCAATTCTGGTTTATATGAAGCGATGGGAACACACTTTTGTAAGTAAAGACGAAGGAAGAACCAAAAAATAATGACTTTTTTCCATAATTTCCTTTGTCACACGGTGCTCCTCCTGTGTCTCTCCATATCACTGTATGCTGGGGGATGTTTATGCTCTTCTGTACATCGGTGCCACAAGGATGCGTATTCTGACTACGGGACTGTAATACCGTTCCTGGACCTTGACACTGTTATTTACTGGCAGTCTATGGGGGACAGTCACAGACCCTCCCGGTTTTCATCCAAATATCTTTAATTGTGTTCTGAATAGGAACAAAGCTTTTATGGGTTTGGAACGACATGGGGGTAAATGATTAAATCACAAAATTTTCCTTTGGGGGTGGAGTATCCCTTTAAGAATTGACAAATCATTCATATTAGCCTGTGGATATGGAAAATTATTTTTGGATCAATTTTCTCAGATGAATTGATTAGCATTAATTGATGTGGACATGGATATGCCTGGTAATCAATTAGGCAGACCTTTCATTCACTGTGAAATAATAAATGACAGATTTTGATGAGATGGGTCAGCAGGGCAAGGACTGTTTTTACATTATAGACATTTCAAAGCCCTACTAATTGTTCTAGCTGACATCACAGATCTCACAAGTGGTGTGTGTTTTCGTCTTTAGCGACAGCACTGAGGAACATGAGAAATCCATATTCAGATGGTGTATGTGAACATGGCTACGGCCTAAAAGACGATATTCAGTGTCCATCTGTAGATCAGCACATCGCCCGCGGAAAGGCGCGCCGGAAAGACGGCTTTCTACCCCATGAGGCTGGGGGAGCCAAGAGGGTATGTAAATTATGATGATGAGTGAGGATTTGCACATTTTGTTGTGTATGCCCACAATAAAAATAAGGACCTGGTTTTTACAAAAATAGTAAACACTAATGGGCCCCTCGTAGCTCGCTCTTTTAAGACCAGGGTGACCGCATCCAAACCGCAAAGCCCGCGGGACAACTTGCGAACCAAGATGGAGTCTGGAGAAGGTTACAATACCTGTTTCGTACGAGTAACACCATTCAGACCCGGGGATGGAGTGTTGCAGGGAGAAGAACGGCTGCTAACCAGGTCGTTTGTAGTGACAAGATTGCCAGGTATGATGCTGTCAGTAGAGGACTTAACACTGTTTTCATACAATGTTTTGTATCTCAGCTGCCTCTCCGAAATAATTTGCTTTAAAGACAATATTTTAAGTTGACATGTAATCCATTTGAATTCCATACAAAAAAAAATAAAAATATTTTCAATTTTTTTTTGTTTTAAGTAGGCCACATTTTCTAAAAACATGCCTGAAGCTTTGATGATTTAGGATTCTTTTTGTGAAAAAAAAAAACATCCTGCGTGACATCAGGTCGCCAACTTTTGTGCGCTGACAACCGCATGCATGTGAATGCTTCCTATGACCGGTCTTATTTCCCCACCACTTTAACGAGTCCCTCCGTTAGCATTCTGCCGCCTGACATCCAGCGGCACTCAGGAAATCAGCCTGATTGGCTATGAAACCCCAATCAACTTCAGCTCTCCTCCAGAGCAGGGGGCTCCCTGGAGCAGAGGGCATTGGACCCTGAGTAGGGCTCCTGATTGTGTCTCTCCAAGAAAACACGCCTTCACGCTGAAGGAAGGAAGCTGCGTCCACAAACACATTACATGCCCAGACTCGCATTGGTATGCCAAGAAAAACTCCACTCCAGTTAAAACGTAGTGTTTATCATCCAGCTGTTGAGCGGAGGACTGTTTTGAGAGCTCAGATCTCATTGCCACCTTTGGAAAAAAAAAAGAAAACCTTCATGCGAAGGATTTGGAGAAATCACAGTGATTAAGATTAATAGAACCCAGGGTGGGGTGTTTTTTATTTTTTTCTGAATCATTTCAATGGTTGTTGTAAAATCAGGTGCACTCTCTTGACATCAGGATGGTGTTTTTTAGAGAATTCGAGGGTACGGTTTGCTACCGTGTGTTATAAGTTATCATGCTGTATGTCCACAGGCGGGCGACTCACTTTTACCGCTTGCAACCAATGACTTGCTTTTCTTCTGTTCAACCAAGGTGCCACACCTGTACTTCTCAAACATCTGTGGGTTTTTTTATTCCCTTTGTAGATGGAATCATGATCGGGAGTGCTGCAGGGTCTCTTCTGAGTCACTTTACAGAAACCCCATCTATTTCTCCAGTTTAATTTTGGGACAAAGTCTGTACCAACGCAGACCATCTTTCCAGAGCGTTTTTGTTTTGTACCAGCGCATTGCAGAAATGGACGATTTGCCCAAACCATGTGCCCTTCAACAGACCTCTTCTTTAGTGGTAATTTTAACAATCTCAAATGAATTACGCTTGTATGAGTTTTCTCCAGCTTTTTGGCCCCCCGCCATGTCTGTTACCTCCCTTCTCTGCCAGGTATCACGTAAACCAGAAGCAAGGGCAACCTGGGGAAAGCTCCCAACTTCAGCGTCAACTGGACAGTCGGAGATCAGGGCGTTGGAGATCATTAACGCACACACAGAGAAAAGGATGATTCGGAAGGAAAAGAACCGTCTCACTCTGTAAACAGCCCTCTATAGTCGCTGGGTCTGTCTACATGCCAAGGTGAAAGCATTCTTATGTAAAGCTGGATGATAATTTATGGATAAATAAAAGATGGTTAAAATAAATATGGTAACTTGTTATAATAAAAAGCAAATATCCCTCTTACCTCTCTGCAGCTCAAGTGAAACTCTGCGGATCCAAGGATCTTCGGCAAGGCTCAGGACCCGAGCGCAAAACCAAGCAGCAGTGGAATATCACGGTGCCAAACAGACTCTCTTCAATGCTTTCTACAAAGCGGGATTCTTGGAGCATGGGTTGAAAAACCCATCGAACAAGACCAGTTTTCCCTTACTCTCTAAGATAAACCGAGAGAAAAGGATTGTCGGCAAGACGATCCTTTTGTATCATTTCCATGGAATGCAAGGTTTTAATCTAACCTCCATAGTTGTATTTTTTTTGCATTGGTTTCTTTTTATCTGTTAAAAACAGCGGTTGTTCACTCAAAACAATGGCTTGGTTAAAAAAAAACGAATGGAAACTTAAAACCCCCCCCCCCACCCCCCCACAAAAAACAAAAAATAAAAAAAAAACCAGCTGAAAATTGGCACTGGGGTAAAAGGTGGACAGTTACTTGCACTCAAACAAACCAGGTGGCGTGCATGGTAATCACATGGACCATAATGCTGGCTAATTTTTACCTCAGCAATGATCAACTGTCTTCACTCCAGGTTAAAATAATGGTAAGAATCACTACAGAAGTTTTTCGGTCAGACTCGCAACCTTAATATCATCAGGAAGTTACCCACACAGAAGTATTCTCACAGGAGGAGGAGACCAAACTGATCTATATTCTGGTGTTGCTATAAACCAGCAGCGTGGTTGCACAACAAAATACACAACATGTGAAAATAACTTTACGCTGCGCAATTACAAAATGTACTGATAGAGATATTCTGTTATATAACGACAACCATCTTATGATACTGATAGTGGTACTTTAGTACCAATGGTGGTACTGCGCTTTCAGCAACCTTTTGACACCATTCCCTACATATACATTACATCACTTCAAATTGGCAATTTGAATAATTTTATTCTCTTATAGCATTTTTTTCGACATTAACTAACTTAAGGTGCTTTAATAAAGTCAAGCGCGATAAGTAAGGGACTACCGCAGGCTCCTGTGCATTAAACGGTTTACTACTACCTGCCAGCCAAATCAGAATAAATGCTATTATCAAGCCTCCCATTGATTGAAGGACATATTAGCTGTTTAAATAATCAGCGATGTCTATTAACTCCAATAGTTATAAATACAGGCCAACAACAGTAATGCTAAAAAATAAATAAATAGCTCTAAAAATAATCCAACAAAAGAACCACAGGCTTGGGGGAAAGTGAAAAACCCAATTTTTTTTATTTATTTTTTTTTTTTTTGCTGCTTGTTTTTTATAGTTACAAATGTTTTTATGTACGTGTTTTTGTCTACATCCACAAGGTACTTGTTTAAGTATTAGAAGTGATGTCATTTCATTGCAAACAATAAGACTGAACTGGATCACAGAAATCAACTTAATCAGAGTGCAATGGGAAAGATTGTTTCGTTAAAAAAAAAAAAAAAAAAAAAAAAGTTGTTGTACAGGGATTCGATCATTAGACATTTTTTCAGTCATTGTAATTATTTACATACTAATTTACAATGTTACAGATTCCAGAAAAATGCTTTTCGATTTTACATTGATTACTTTTCATGTGGATTTGTGTTACGTGTTTGCATGATTTACCTACTTAGTACACAGGACCGTCAGGGTATTCCATTCCTCATTTTTACAATTAAGAAGAAGGTAGACTGTAGCCGCCGTGCACACTTCTGCCAAAACATTGATGTGGAACTTCACGAGTGGGTTTTCAACTCAGCAGTCTATGCTGCATTCACGGCCGCAAAGTGCTGACTGGGGAAGAGCAACAGTTGGGCCCAGGCCGTTTATTGCTGGGTTTGGACTTGGCTCAGCGGGAAGCCCTAGAATCATTACCGACTCTAGAACTCCAGCCTATGGATTTTTGTCGAGAGCTTGTCCTGGAAGAGTTCCATGATGCCACTGGGTTTCTGCGGATTCAGGATGCTCCTTGGTTGTTGGAGTCCTGCTTGGATTCGTTTGAACTGGTTCAAGAAGTTGCTTTGTGCCTGCTGCTACTCAGCAAAGAGACTCGAACAAAAGCTGCCTAGTGTTATTCACATGAGAAGAAAAGTATAAAGAGAACCATGCTGTACGAAAATAAAATGATAGTCATAAATTTTGTTGTTGTTTGTTAATTCTCTCACGGTTGGAGTTCTGTCAGAGCTTTTTTTGTTTCATGTTTTTTAACATTCCCAAACAATGCCAGCTGTTGAACTGCAACTGTTTCTTTATATCCTGAAAAGTTGTACTGAATTATATTTTATGTAATATAGTTATATATATATATATATATATATATCTATATATATATATCTTATTATTATATATATATTATATTGTGCAATGCATGACTTTGAAAGCTTGAATGTTTTTAAATACCAAACAATTTAATAGACTTGGCGAGGGATTTATTAAAAAACAATTAATTCAGTATCTTGCATTATTAAGAACAAAGAGTGGATCGTTTTTCTGGAATTCAAATGCATAAATTATGACCTTTGCTACCTGCAAATAGCGACATGCAAAATGAAGCGATTAGCCCCCCCCCCCCCCCCAACCCCCCTCCCCCCCCCCAAAAAACTGTGGTAATCGCAGTGACTAGAGTGAAATTGTGTTTATCTTAGCTCGTTGTGCCGGATTGGTCTTTGAACAATGGCACTTTCAGCTAAAGTGCTTTTATCCGTGACTCCTTTAATTCACATTCTAGAGTGTTTCCCCTCTTTTACCATTTATCGGTTTGAGGGCTGAAGCCTTTGTTTCGCTAAAGACTGCAAGAACTTCTAAAAGCACTTCTTACGCGTTTAGAGGCTTACAACAAGTTTTAATCAATCAATATTATTTCATATGACTGAATCAGCCTGATTTCATGAAAATACATTTTAAGCGTCAAATCATCTTCACTTAGTGTAAGCAAGTCATTTCATTGCAAAGGTAGTTTCCCATATACTGTGTACATCTTAAACGAGAGTTCAGACAGGACTTTTCAGAGGAATATTCTCAAGCAGTTCATTTCTTTCTTTTCCCATTCGTATTAAAGTAGAGAAATGGTTTCTAAAAATCTGTGCAAACCTGTGGCTTCCCTCTCACAGCTGTCCCGCTTCTTTCCAGCGGGAGCATGTGGGTTTGGGCCATATCAGCTCTCCACACCTGTGCAAGGTGAGAGAGAGGAAGATAATCCCGACATGGATTTGCCTCATCTCTGCGCTTCAAAGAAACCTGAACAAACAAAATAAAGTAACCTTATCAGCCATCAAAACTTTAAAAACTTCCACCAACTTTCAGCACCATCTTTAACTTCAGAGACCTTCCAGTGCGAGGAGAAGAAAGCTGCCCTCCGTTGTGCAAACCGTGTGGATGTATTAACGGTTTAGGAGACTTGAGATAGATTTGAGATATTTGCGGATGATTTTCAGAGTTCGATCATACTCAAGGTGAGGCAGGATTAGCGTTAGACGCCTTTCATGGCTTCCGGCTTCAACCTTTATCTCCAAATTGCCTTTCAGGAGGTTAAGTGTGTAAAAAGAAAAAAGTGGCGCACATTCTGCCCTTGTCACTGGAGTCAAAGATGTGCGTGTCACTCCACTTAAACGCGTAATTTCAAGGCATTGTGTGCGAGCACAACATGTCGGTTGTTTTGGTTGCTTCAAATTGCCAAAGCGAGATAAGATGATTTGAAGTGTGGGAAAAGTCGGCCACAGACCATATATAAATAATTTTTTTTACCCAGAGTCGGCGTCAGAGCAGATCTACTGGAGGGGCATTGGATCATCGGCGGGGGGGCACTGTCGTTTGATAAATATTTTTTTGACGCATTGGCAACATCATAGTAGCATGGAAATCCAGACCTAAATCTGAAAGATCTATATAGAATGACAATGAAAGATTTAAGGCCCGTTCACACAATAAATAAAGTAATTTATATTAGAATTTAATTGAATGAATGTTGGACGCTTGGCTCAGCAGACCCTAGAATCATTTGTCCTGGAAATTTCCCATGATGGCCACTTGGGTGTTTCCTACAAACCGTGCGATTCAGGATGCTCTTGTTTGTTGTGCAGTCCTGCTTGGATTCGTTTTGGAACCCTGGTTCAAGAAGTGCTTTAGTGCGGGGCCCAGTCTAGCACAAGTCTCCTCGAAGCTGCATGATTGTCATTCACAATGAGAATAAAATATAAACGAGAACGAGCTCAGAACTGTAAGAAAAATAAAAATGCGTCCTAATTTTCGTTTGTTATTATTCCTCTGATTTAGGTCTGTCAAACTGTTTGTTTCATGTTTCTAACATTCCCCCAACAATTCCAGTGTAACGGCAACTTTTTCCTCGTTATAATCCTGACAGTGTACTTAATTTATCTTATGTAAATATACTATAATATATATATATATAATATAGTATATTATATATATATATATATATATCTGATAGTGTGCAATTGCTATGACTTTTGAAAGCTTGAAATGTTTTGTTAAAAGAGTAGCCCAAAGGAAGACATTGATGCCTTGCGAGGGTAATTAAAAACACATTAATCAGATATTCTGTGCATTCTTAAAGAACAAAAGAGCTATGGATATGAAGCAACGAAATAGCTATCTTTTCTAACCTTTCATGGAATTACAAATTTAAATTCACTAAATTTTGTATGAACCTTTTTATTTGCTTACCTGCTCCATGCGACAATGCAAAATGAAACGAGTAGCAGTGTGGTAATCGCCGTGACTAGAGTGAAAATTGTGTTTATTCTGGAGCCGTTGGTGCCGTATTGGTCTTTTGAACAATGCCACTTTCAGCTAAAGTGCTTTATAATCCGTGACTCCTTTAAAATTTCACATTTCCCTAGAGTGTTTCCGCCCTTTTCTTCTTCCCCTCTTTTTAACTTACCATTTATCGTTAGTTGAGTGGCTGAAATCTTTGTTTCGCTAACAGACTGCCAGAACTTCTAAAGGCGACTTCTTGCCCCTTGCGTGGTTAGAGGATTACAACAAGTTTAAAAAAATCATGAATTTCCAATACAGGATATTCAGATTTTTCTGTGACCTCGTCATGAACCCTGGATTTTTAAAAATGATTTACATTACTTAAAAATATTTTATATTATTTTGAAATACTTTTCATGGTCGCAATAACTTACATTTCCTAATCATTCAAAACCATACCACCGTAAGTACTCAAAATTAACATGACTTTTTACAATAACTTAATCGATTTACGTTTGTTATATATTGTCGCAGTTTGGTTGTTTTTGTCTGGCTGGTTTGTGTTCACGCTCTAAATTAGATGGAACTTGATACGGTAACAGTTAGCTATAAGTAATTGTTATCTTATTGGTAGTCTTTATATAGCTATTTTTTCCACCAACTTTGTAGGGTAGGTTTCCAACAATATTATTCATATAACTGAATCAGCCTGATTTCATGAAATAAATTTACGCGTCAATCATCTGTTCACTTAGTGAACCGTCATTTCACAATTGCAAAGAGTAGTTTCCCATATACTGTGGACATCTTAACGAGAGTTTCAGACAGGACTTTTCATGAGGAATATTCTCAAGCAGTTATTTCTTTCTTTCTTTTCTCTTCCCCATTCGTATTACGTAGAAACATGGGTTCTTTAAAATCTTTGTGCAACCTGGTGCTTCCCGCTCCCAGCTGTCTAACCCGCTTTCTTTCCAGCTGGAGCATGTTGTTTGGGCCATATCAGGGGGGGGGGGGGCGGTGGGCTCCACAAAAACCTGTTCATTTGAAGAGAGTAAGATTAATCCCGACATGGGATTTGCCTCAATCTCTGCAGCTTCAACAGACACCCTGAATAAACAAAAATAAATTATATCAGCCATCACAACTTTAAAACTTCTCTTCCCACAACTGTGTCGCAACCATCTTTAAAACTTCAGAGAACTTCCAGTGCGAGGAGAAAAAGCTGCCCTCCGTGTGCAAGCGATGTGTATGTATTACCGGTTTAGGATCAGCTCTATAAAGAGAGTGTGAGAGAATTATAGCCGGCATGATGGATTTCGAGAGGAGTTTCGAAACTCAGACTCAAGTGAGGCAGGATTAGCGTTTAGAAACGCCTTTTCATGCTTCCCGGCTTCAACCTTTTATCCTCCAAATTTGCCTTTCAAGGGAGGTTAAGGTTTAAAAAGAAAAAGCGTGCGCACGTTTCTTCTGCCCTTGTCACTGGAGTCCCAAAGATGTGTGGGCCGTCACTACTCTCCACTTAACTGTTTTTTGTTAAAGCTTAAGGTTTCAAGGCCCCTTGTTGTGCGAGCACAACCTTTCGGTGTTTGGGTTGCTTTCAAATTGCCAAAGCGAGATAGATGATTAAAGTGTGGAAAAAAAAAAACACACATCAGGGGTCTTTTGTTGGATGAAAGCATTTACCTCAAAGAAACTGACATACGAGTATACTTACCGCACAGAAACAAAGTTCAATTTTTGATTGCAGCTCGTCATTGTTTTGGTTTTTTTTCCTTTTTTAATTAACCGCAAGTAAACATGCAATTGTTTTCACACAACTAAACTGGAGTAGTTAATTCACAATTACATTTATAAATAACTTTCATGAAAAGTTATTTTCATTAGATGCACTTAAATCAAGTTCAAATAGAATTTCCTTTAGGAATGTATTTAGAAAAGTATGGAAGGCATATTTATTTTGTTTTAATTTCTCATAAAATATATATATATGAAGAGAGAGAGTATATATAATTTTTCTCTCCCCTATGGTATACATATATATGCATATTTTTAGTTCTGATCATTTCAGAATGCAACAATGCATTAAAACAAAGTGGATGTCATTCAAGTATTCACAATGGCCTTAGGTCAACTCTAGACAGTTGTTACCAACACCAAACCGAATCAGTTGCATGATGGAGTTGGACCTACACTGTTGTGATAACGTAGTGATTTGCACAGTGTCTTTAATATTCATAAACGCTCTGCAACCTCCTTTCATCCATTATTCTGTCACGGTCCGCTTATTGTATATTTTGAGTCGGTTTTACGATCGTGCCGCCATTAAACTCTACTTCTTCGGACCTTTCCGGGCCTTTAAACATCAAACAGATGGGAACAGAACAGACCACCAGAAGCAATCTTAGCCCTGGAGTTAACAGACAGCCAAAGTAATCTTCCAACCTGTACCTTGTTCACGGAAAACATTGACCTACCTGAAGATGAGTAGCAACCAGTTTTCATCATCCCCAAGATGTCAGCAAGAAATAAGGCCTACTCATCAGGAACACACGAGAAAAAAAAAAAAAAACATTAAATAGACATTGTAAAATTGTAAAAATTTTCAAATTAGTTTATAAATAGGACATAAGCAGTTTTTTACATTCACCAGTTTTGAAGGGAGACCGCTGATAAGTATTAAAGTTACATGTGTGGTTATTATTTTCAGAGGCAGGCCAATGTTTTCGCGGTCCCTGGGTTTTGTAGATATTTTCATTGGATATATCTTTTATCATATACCTATAAATCATTTTACTTCTTTTATTCAGACAAACGAGTCGTCTTAGACGCACCGTTTTCCCGCCGTGTTGCTACGTCGTTCGTAGATAGGTACTTTTATCTTATATATTCAATTATTTAAAATTACTAATTAATATAAATAGTATTGTTTGCATATTTTGCAATGTATTTATATTATATAATATAACTTTATTTTAATTTGTTTCTCCATATTCAAAAGCTCAGTCTCTGCAGCCATCTAGTGGCCACTTAGTAGCACCACAAAAAATAAAAAAAAAAAAATAAAAAAAGAAACAAGAAAGAGGAAACGCAACGTCAGTCACAGTTCGAACTTAATCTTGCGCAAATACTACGTAATGGGCGTGGCTTGGTCATTATGGTCTATCCTATTGGGTCTAAATCCGGGAAGCGTAGAAGCGTTTTCGTCCTTGTCCGTTCCCCGGCTGTTATTTGAAACAATAACACAGACTCGGATTTAGTCGTCGTTTCATAAAAACGATGACGGTTTGATAGAATAGTAATTAATTAACACGAAACTAGTCACGGTGATTTAAGGTATGGGTGTAACCTAAAACTGCTTTAAAAAGTAAAGATTTTTAAGTAATTTAAATTCAAGCGGCGTTTGTAGTCACTGTTTGCCCTGGAGTGTTATTACTGCTTATATTTTGTGTGTACAGTGGAAAACTACCATGTTTTTTGAGCATTTTACTCCATTTGAATACCATGTTTTTTGCCATGGCACTTTCAATGTAACGTTTTTTATTCTTTTTTAGAACAGTACTACCTTATTTAGCTTCCCAGAGTATCATAGTATGGGTACAGCCTATGGTGGAAATCTCTTTATTTATGTGGTAACTCTCCATAGTTTTTTAGTTCACATATAGCATGCTAATACCATGTGTATCCTCAGTTGCAACCTTAAATCCATATCTAGTCCGATACACAAATTGACTAGCCTGCCAATTGCATGGTGACTTTAAATCAATGCATGTCTGTAAATGCATGTTATTATAGATTACATGGAACTTATACAATATTACACGCATCTGGGCTGATTTCCTTACCGGCTCTCAGATCGTGATGGAGCAGGTGAGCCGTTCTCCTCTTTCCATCATGTGGAAGAGTTTCTATTATTAAGTGTTCTTTCAGATAGGAGGGATAGTAGCCTCTGATCTGTTGTCAGTTCCCACTCCACCTGCTGTGGATGGATAGATGTGGGGTTTGCAGAGCTGATCTGTCAGAGGAAAGGGGGGGGGGGGGGGGGAATCACCTTGGAACGACTTAAAATAGTGTTGATAGCTCCATAGTTTTATGTGTAATTGGAATAGAATAAAGATGGAAAGAAAAGATTTGACTGCTGCTAACGCTGCAGTCCAGAGACAAAACAGGTGAACAAACAAATGAAACGTTTTTGTGGACCTACCTCCAAGTCAGTGTTCAGGTTGTAAAATTGATGAGGGAGACCGCCGATTATTTTTGCAGCTATATTTCTGATGTTCCGCATGCATTGGTTTATAGATGAGATTGCGGGTGGCATAATGCATGTGATTGTAGACGTGGTTGCATGCTCTTGCAGCAGGAGCAGAGAGATTGGGATGCTGTTAACAGGTTGCTGCAGCATCATGGGTTCAAACCTGTCAACTTTGCAGATCCAACAGAGAGACAAGAAACCTTGCAGGTAATCGCATCACTGATATTCCAAAAATAGTTTTTAAATAAATGAAAGAGATTCTCGTCAATATTCCAATATTTCTCGACGTCGGTGCATTTATACTGGATGTTGTTTGTTGTCTGTTAGAATTGGTTCTGTTGGAGCGTAAGTCTGCATCTGATGTACGGCTGATGTTGAAGACCATGCTGTCAGATTCTGAAAGGAGACAGGGTCTTATTCAAGAGCTCATTCAGTCCAACAGCCAACTAAAGTGATGTCTTTCAGCTTTCATCGATTCACAGTTAATATGCTTTAAATACGCCTCTAATGCTGCTGAGGTCTTTATTATATTCAGATCTTGGGGTTATGCATAAAACAGGTTTTAGTACAGTAAATTTCACAAGATTGAAAAGAGGGTCATACCTCTTCCAAAAATTAAAAAAATGTAAAATTATATTTTGCAATAAAGAAAATAAAGCCCCTTTTTTAAATTTTTTTTTTGTTTTTTTTTCTTTAACTTTGTGAAATTGTTTTATGACAATTTAAGGTCTAATTTTCATTATTGTTGGCCGAATAAAAAAAAAAAACAAAAAAAAACAGAGTAAATAATAATAAAAAAATTGGTATATTGATCATAACTCTAAAATAATTAAGATAATTAATATAAAAAAACGTTACATGCAAAATAATACATACTATATACAATTTAATAAAGGTTTATACATTATGGTTGCAACTAAATTCATTTTTGTTGATTATTTGTTATTTAAATCATTCCCTGGTCACATTTACCCCCAAAATCAAATGAAATAAGTAAGGTTTTATATAATAAAATTCAAGAATATGTTTTGGAGCCATTTGCGCTGTGAGATTATTTTTTATTATTATTATTTTCATTACCAATATGCAAAAATATATAAATAAATAAACTGTAATGCTTAATTACATCATTTAATATGTTTGTACTGACTTTAAATTGTTGATTTGTTATTTACAAATGATGAACAAACAAATTGATTTATGTGTTTGTAATAGTACAGTTTTTTTTATGTTCTGTCGGTAATGAGAACAGATAAAAAAAATAATGTCAAAATAAAAATCCTAATGGTCCGTTAAAAGTAGACTTTGTTTTTTCTTTGTGCAAAATATATCTCCTTTTTGGGGTGGAATGTGTCTCTCTTTATCGGCATTTCAGCGTAGATATTCAAATGACTCTTTAATATTTGAATTGTTTAGCACTTGTGGTTTCTTCTCCAGGGGACGCCTCCTGGACATGTTGGCTTCTGTCAGCACACGCTCAATAATGTAAACCCCTTGTGTGCGGCAGTGGTGCTGCCCATCTGCTGGTAATGTAACATAATGACAGGACAGACGTTGTTCCCGGCTCATTCCACAGCACAGCTAATCCAAGCAAATTAGAAGTGCAAAAACTCACATAAAGCACGGTAAAGTTGCCTGGATCATTTTCAGAGAGGAAGTGCAGCAGCATCAGACGCGAGCCGCCCGTCATCCTCAGAGGGCTGCCGAGCTGGAGGGCATCCTGGATGGGGTGAAGGTCAAAGTTCAAGACCTAGAGGACTCGTACATCGGTAAAGCGGCCCAACAGCACAGCCATTTCCAACAAACTGCAGCAGGACAATGAGAGATGCTGAGGTATTTTAAGCATTAAATGCATGACAATGATTTGCTTTAGATAGCAGTATCATGTAACATTGGTTTTGTATTTGCAGAAGCGCTGTCAGTCTCTGGAGCAGAAGCTGTCTCAGGAGGAAAGAGCAGTGTGTCCTCAGCTGCAGAAGAAGCTCCAGTACGCCGTGCTGGGAGGAGAAGACGTCTGCCCGACAGAACCAGGCCTTCCAACAGATCCACCGCAGATCAGCCCCGACTCAACTCCAACCAGCGACCAGCAGTGAGTGACGGAGAGGATCATGGGATCGGCATGAATTATAATCAGTGGTGGTTTCTACACATGCTATTTTATTTCTTTTAACTGCATGTTTAAGTCATGGAAATCATTTACAAGAAGCTGTATAGAAAGTTTACAGGAATGTTCTGTTGAATATTATAGTTTTAATTTATTATATTATTATTTTAATGATAAATATTAATTATTATTAATAATATATAATTTTCCATTTTATTTTGTCTATTTATATTATTTAATTTAACATTCAGAAAAATTAGAATTTCTTTTAGTAATTATGAACAATTATGAGACATTTTTCAAAGGTAACCTCCGCCTTGGGCAATTAATAAAAAATGATTTATAAATGATTCCTTTTTTTGAGGACCCATATTTTTTATCTATAGATGATCGTTTTTATAAATAAATTTTAAAGTCTCTAAATTGTTTTTATTACTATTTTTGTTTTTTTATTAGTTAGGATTTTTTAATTCAAAAATGTCCCCCTTTTATTATATTTATTATTTTTTTACATTCTATGTTTAATATTATAGGTATTGTAAAATAGAACTTCAATTGTTTGTCTTATTTTAAACAGTTGTTTAGAAGATAACCCTGCCTTGGGCAAACATTTTGTTGTTTTGAGAACCTGAATGTGTTTTTGACTGATAGAATTTTTTCTACATGTTTTAAAAAATTATATATACAATATGTATATTATTTATTTTATTTTTAATTATCATCCAGTAATTGGAACCAACTGAAGAGATAATTTTACTGGTGCTTGTAAAAGCTGATGCTGTTTTTTGTTTCTTCTGAAGGATTTTGGACATCGTTGACATGTCGAGTCCCAAATGCAAACAGCTACGGAATGAACGAAGTAAGTGTATGAATGATTTGAAATTAATTAATTAATGAAAGTCCTTACACATCAGTGTCATCTTTCCTGCAGGATATATAAAAGCAAGCTCATGAGAGAAGGACTCCTCAAACCTCCCAAAGAACAGATCCACAGTGGAAAAGACGCCACTGACACGTCTTCCAACTCAAGGCCCTTCTGAAGGTATCGTCAGTGACAAGTGTTTGATATCTGTTCTTGATCTTGACGTGTAAAAGTGATTCTGTTTTGGCTCTAGTCTACCAGGAGCAGCTGAAGGAGACCAAAGCACAGCGAGAAGAACTCAGGACTGAAATCCAAGGTTAAAAGAAGATCTGGAGTCCAGGTTGATAGCACATTTTTGGACCTTTAATATCAGTTGATTTTTTTTTTTTTTTTTAGATGGTGACATTTGTTAATGTTACCACATTTTAGACCCACCATTAAAGAACTGAAGACCTGCAAACAGCAGCTGAGACGCCTGGATCGAATCATTCCAGCAGAGCAACATCAGGGAAGATCTGCATTGAGTGAACACAGTTCTTCTAATGAAGCATTTTGACTCATCAGGGTAATGAATGTACTTGTTTAAAACAGACCATCTCAAGCACTCAATCGCTCGGACTCCGGCAGAGATGCCAACACAAATAACACCGGCATCCCAGATACCTGGATGCTTCTACCTGCAGAGACTCCTTATGGTACGTAAAGATGCGTGATTGAATACGCAAACTGCTTTAAAGTCAGTGTTATTATAGTTACACTAAGGACTAAACCATAAAAAAACTGTTTTGTTCAATTCAAATATTAATGAAAGGCTATAATAGTCTCTCAGTTAACCAAAAGAGGTTGATGTGTGGTCTGATGTTTCTGGTTGTTTTCAGGATGTTTTGTAAGGAACTCACATGTGCAAGATGTCAGTCATCTCATTTCTGCAGTGTGAAAGTTCAATGTAAATTCAAACCGAAGATCTTGCCTTCAAGCGGGAGAAGGTGATATTTATCACAGTTCAGGATAGCATACTATTTTTTTGGTATATTACTGTACAAACTAGAATATAAAACTAAAACCAGTTCCCAAAGCATTTCCATAGACTGTACAGTTTGCAGTATTACGTGCTCAATTTGACATTATGACAAATAATAGAAATTGCGCAGATTTAAAGTGATGTAATGATCTCATGAGTAATGACAGTTCCATTCGGAATGTAAGCCAATGCCTCACTGACATCATTCACATGTGGATTTTCTCTGCAAGATCCTACATGACATCACCGCATTCCGGACCAAATCCCAGAGCTCCGTTGGGTTTGCTGAGGCAACGTGCGCAAACCAACCTAGAGCTCAGCAGGAGGCGGAGTTTGAGTTCTGATTGTTTCCCCCCCTGTAGGTTTGGAGCCGACAACTAACCTCTCTTAGCAGTGAGGTCAAATCTTTTGGGCAATTGAATTTGAAACTAGAAGGTGCGTTTCACATTTATCACTATTCGGTGAAATTCAGTCATTTTAATAGGAATCCACATGATTGGAGCTTTGCTTGAGATTTTGCTGATTTCGCATCAGGTTTAAGTTGATTGATGTCGACCAACAGATGCTGATTGGCTTGAAAGTGACTTCTGTGTGACTTCATTGCTACACTATCGACAATAGACAGTGGACCTCAAGTTTTGCTGATGTTTGCACATTTAGCATCGTTCGGTAATTTTTTTGTGGGGGAAATTTTAGTAATTTTAGTAGGAATCTGTACAAGATTCAAGAACTGGTTGAAATTGGTTACGTGGATTCGGCGCATTGACCAACAGAAATCTGTTTGGTTTGGAAGTGACCTTGCTTCATATATTTCTATGATATTGAGTAACAAGATTTTGCTGAAATTTGAATTCATCTAAAGATGTGGTCATATTTTACGTTTAATGACAAAATTCAGTAATTTCAATGAGATCGTATGCAGTCGGGAACTGTTGAAAAAGTGGGTAAAACCTGGTTAATCTTTAGGAAATGAATTTAACTAAAGGTGTGGTCACGTTTACAGTTGTTTTTCAAACTTCTGATGGCGAAATTTTAATAGGAAGTTTAATAGGGAACGGTTGAATAAACCCGCCTCATTGCAAAATAATACACTTATGGCGGAGAACAGCTTTCTTGTCACCCACAATGCGAAGTTCTGATTGCATAGATTCCCACTTGAAATTACTGGATTTCACCAACAAAAATTCACAGAACAGTAGTAAATGTGACCACATCTTTAGTTAAATTAAAATTTCTGTGAATTTTTGTAGCAGAAATTTAGTGATTTCATTTGGAATCAATGAGATCATAAATAGTTGAACCTGTTGTGAAATATTTCACTTTCAAGCGAAGTTCCGTATCGCACCAATCCTGTTAAAACGACTGAATTTTGCCCTCAAAAATTCGCAATTTTGCAGAAATTTTGCAAATTCGCAAATGTGACCGCACTTTATTATAAATTAAAATTGCAGCAATTTTTTGCAAACAAAATTCGGTTAATTCAGTAAAATCAGTCCAGGCTACCGGAATGTCACTTCACTTAAAAACTTTTTGTCCACTCGGTAAGTGGCTTCACAATGAATTGAAATTGCGAATAAATCGCGATGCACAGGTTGTCAGTGAAGAACGGTATTTCGAATGTGATTTGTTTGGTTCACTAGGATCTTCATCGTGCCTCATCCGCTCCGACTGGTAGAAGAGGTTCAGTGAGGTTGCCATGATGGCAGCCAGAGGGCATAGCATCCCCTCCGCTCCTTCCCGTCAGATCCCGTGGCGGGTGGAAGACTTGATGCTTATCGTCGACACGCTTCTCGATGAGACGGCATCAGAAGACAAGGTACGACTTCTCCTAAAAAGCAACGTTTCCCTTAGTGTTCTCAGTAACTCCATCAGCTGAAGATGCTTCACGATTTCCTCAGGTTCTGCGGAGCCCCACCAGACACACACCCTGGGAGTCCATGGTCGCCCACTTCCAGAAACTCTTTGACAGCCCCATCGCTGACAGGAATCTATCCTCGCATGCATCAGCAACGCATTGAACGAGGTCTACACGGCCACTAAAGCTGGGCGAGATGAACAAAGGCCATGAGGAATCTCAGAGACGTTCTAGATTTGGGTATTGAGAATGAGAATTATGAAACACTCCAAAGATGTCTCTGCATACCTGTATGACTTGCACCCTTCCTATTCCTCTCTGATTTGATAATGTTGTTATATCTAGATGATAAAGCGCCACCTAGCGAGGGTCGTCAACAGGGCCGGCACAACTCGTGTCGCAGTCAGGAAGCCGCCAGCAGGTCAACGAGCTTCTACAGCCTTCTGGAAACGGCAGTGACATTGACAGGTTGCGTCCATCTGTCTAAGTCTTTTGTGCTCTAATGTCTGTAAAAACTGTTCTATATCATCGTACGAATAAGTTTTGTAAAATCGCTAACAACAGTTAATTGTCAGTAATTCCCAAAGTTTGTCAACAACCAAATCCGCTCTGACTTGTTTTTGTTTTTTATTTTTTATTTTATTCATTTATTTTATTAGATAATTAGCTTTTTCAACTTACAAAACCTCTACAGGTTTTTAATGCAATTAGGGTATAGTTTAGGCATAGGTATGCAGGGTGATTTTTTATATTTATTTTATACAATTAATCATTATTCATATTTTAAAGCGTTTAAATATGTAGACATTTAAGGTTTTTGATATTTTATGACACCTAATACATTACTCTACCTAAAATATTAAACCTAATGATAAAGAAGACTCTATAGCAAACTTTTTCATGCAGTTTCATGTGTTGCCTATCAGAAGAGAGTTAATATGAAATTATTATTAGTTAATGCCGCAGTATCATGAATACTAACAATGGGACCAATTTTTTATAGCATTTATTGATGTTGATGTTAATTTATAATATTATGATATATATTCTGTTTGGTTGTGTTAAATCAGATTTCTTTCATAATAAATTTGACTTGACCTTGAAATGTTAAATATATGTACAAACTGTACATGCCAGTAAGTTTTGCTCATTATTTTATGATATCTAGTACATTGTTTATGAGTTGAACCTTATTATAAATTATGACCAACTTCGTCGTAATTCACCCGTTTAATTAATTGCTCGAGTTTTATGTTAAGAATGGTTTATAAAAATGTTGATATTTAGTTTAACAGTTAATTTCCATTGCCAAACCAAGCAAAATGAATCAAAATAATTTCCCAATTGTGTTTTTAATATTAGGTATAATCCTGTTATGCCATTTACAACTGCATATATTTTTCTAAGTGTCAGCTATCAATTAATTGCTGTTCGTTCATGGTTGATGAATCATGGTCTTTTGTAATCTATTTAATTATTTAAAATTAAATTAGAAAGGGACAATAGTTTCCAAGTTTTTTCATTATTTGTAGTATACAGTACATTTATCTTAAGGGAATTTAATTCAATTGGCAAAGTGTAAAATTTTTAAACAAACTTATTGGTTCAGTTATGAAACACGCAATGGTTTATTAAAAGTTAAACTTATCAGCTTTTAAGAAACTACATTGAAGAAATGTATAAATTGCTCTTTAAAAAAAGTTTCCAATGTCAGTTTGAAGAAGTGTGACTTCAGGACCAGATGACACAAAAAAGTCTCCTTCATTAAATCTGGAAACAATGATGCTGATTTAATGTGAGTTGGTGACCCACTGGTGTTATTCATAGTGATGTTTGGTATTTCACAGTATCATTGTAAAGCTGCAGCGAACATGAGGAATTTCTTTCCAGTTTTCACTCGTTATAATGGAACTTCTGCGAACTCTGGTGTGGAGAACAAACTTTTGTCAAATTAAACAAAACAGAGTCAAACAAGTTCATTCTTCAGTATTATAGTGCACTGAAAATCCTGAGCACACATGAACTTGTCTCCTAAACTAGTAATGTTGTTTCCTCTCCTTTCAGACCGTCCCGACTCAGATGAGTTTTACCAGCAATACATTCTCTCAAACGATGGTTTGTAAGCACCAAGTGGTCTTCACACCTGAATTTAAATGTTTTACTGCGTTTTTTATTGTAGGTTCATATGTTAAAATAAATGTGCATTTCGGCTGTGTGTTTTCTGAATCAGATCACAACAGCAGTTTATCTTAAAAGCTATTCAACCACTGGTGTTGTATTCAGAAGCCTGTTATTAAGAGGACAGTTTTATGTTATGATTGGCAGATATTTTCAGGTCTGCAAAGTCCCATCAGTCTTTTGTTCTCTGAAGTGCTGGAGTGTACCTGAAGTTTCTCCATGAGCAGACTGTTGGAAGGTGAGCGTAGTGATGAGCGTCAAGACAAACTCTGGATGTCTCTTTAAGACGTGCCGTTATGACCGTGACATGACGACAGGCCCGATGTGAGAAGCCAGCGTGACGCTCAACGTCTTGCTGTAGAATAGAGTCTGGTTGTCTTGATCAGCAAAATAAACTGCAACAGAAAAACATTTTTTCTGAAGTTTGAAAAATATTTTACGTCACTTATAGGACAGATGTACATGAATCTTTGAGCTGAGAGCTGTATATTCGATTTGGAGAGATGAAGGTATTTTTACCAGCTTTTCCTGACAAGTGACTGATGAAATCGCCTCAGTATCCTCCTCTCCAACCCAAGGTGAAGTAGATTCTTTAGCGCCACTGCACAAACTCAGCAAATCAGTACACTTTAAATAATACTGCTAATTATTTTTTATTTAAAATGCATAGTTTTCTTCAGCAAGGATGGAGTAAAATTGACAAGAAAGACAGCTATACTGTTACAAAGGATTACTATTTCACATAAACACTTCTGTCCACAAAAAAAACATATCTTGGTTTTTCAACAACAAAAAAATGCATTAAGCAGCACAATTTCAACATTAATAAGAAATATATCTAGAGACAGTAACTCAGAAACACTAGAATAATTTTGCACGGATTATGTGCCACTGAAGGACTTATTGAAAAAGTTATTTTAAATTAAAATCTTTCACAAATTATATTTTACTGTATTTTTTTAAACAAAATAAATTGCAGCTTGGAGGGGGAAAAAAAAAAAAAATCTTATTAATGCCTATATTTATATTAAAATACCAAAAAAAAAGTTATTTTCATTGATTTAATTGTTTAAAACAGATAAAATATATAATACAGATGCTGTTTTATATATTAATTAATAATAATATATACTAAGAATAATAATTATATACCACATTAACTGTTTATTATATAAGATATGTAATACCGCAAGTATGTTCAATGAAATCGCATTAAAAAAATCCAAAAAAAATGTAAAATGCAAATAACAAAATACAATTTATTTGTAACAATTTACCATTTATATAATTATATTTACCAGTATAATTTTAATGTATATATATAAAAATCACTGGATTAATGATGATTTTACCCAATGAACATAAAATGCATTCATGTGATAATTTATAATAGACAGAATTTTATATAGAACAATGTGTATATAGTAATGAATAATAATTTTTCAGTGAGAATTACATATCTAGTGCCCTGCTGATCTTTTTGTTCCTGCTCTGTCTGTGCCCTCTTTGGTTCTTGTGGGTTACGTGACGACAGTGTGGGACTTGCAGAGGAGCACTGGGAAAAACAGCTCTAAGCTATGGCAAAAAAAACAACACAACGATTTTAGATCATTACCTGTAACCTTGAAGATGTTTGAACAAGTTCTGTGAGATAAAGTAACCTTTCTTCAGAAGCTCTGGGCAGGAAGCATGTACACCCACATACTGGACCGACTGAAGATAGGTTCAGCTTTATGACTCTCCGCGCCGTCAGAGACGCTTCTTAGTACCCTGAACAAACAAACCAGCTCAGAGCAAGAACAAAACACCACAATGAAGAATTCATATGACTCGAAACAGATTTGTTACCTGCGCCATTAACCAAACTGAGCGAGGATGAATTGGTGTCTTCTGATGCTGGATGGGAGAGGTTCAAACACACAATCCGGGACCTGTCCTGTGGACTGGCCCTTTCATCTGTAAACAGGTACCCTTCAGGTGGACAGTCGAAACCCCGTTGCCTGGCAACTGGAACGCTGACCTGAGGCCCAAACGGACCCATGTTCTCAATAGGCCACACTGTTCTAGGTCCTGTCAGAAAGCACCATTCCTCAGCTTCATTTCAAACCCACCAGTTGGGAAAAATATTTGAAGGTTTTCGACTGTAATCATTTACACATAATACGTAATATAATGGGATAAAGCCCCAATTTTTAACATATAAAAAATTTATAACCATCTTCATAATTGTTAATATAAATATATCATATATATATATATTATATATACACATACAAACACAAATTAGATCACATGTTACTGTTACCACTATGTATTAAACAAATTGGACTGTTAAAACTTAAAAAATAGTTTATAAACACTTTAAATATTCTTTTTATAGTATGCTATATTAAACGTATATATTATGAAATTTTGATTCAAATTTTTTTTTGTAATAATATTAACATAACATTATATATGAATTGTTAGATATAATATTAAAATCAATTAAAATGTTAAACATAAATAAAATAAGTAATATCATTAGAAATTTACAGTAATAAATGCATATATAAAAAATAACTTTAAACTATATTGATATGTTTATGCTACATTAAACAGTTAAAAATATTAATAAAAATGTAAACATTTCATATCATTGTAATGTTAATATTATAAGACATTAAACATGATATTTTACACATAATATAAATGCATATCTAAAGTAAATACAGCGGAGATAAACCAAAAATAAAGCTGCATAAACAAAAGTCTCATTTGGCTGCAAAGCAACAAAAATTGATTATTTTAGGGGGGTGATTTCTTTTTCTTACCCACTGTGTGTTTATATATATATATCTGGACCCCTTAAATCATGACAAACCCATTGTAAACTGAACATCATGATATACATAACGTGGCATTACACACCTGAAATGAGAAGGTTACAGCTCTATACGGTCCCATTGATCCGACGAGCCCTGCGGCTGAAAAAACCTCTGGCCGCTCCCTCTGAGCAGTGTGTGAACCACAGAGGACTGATCACCTGTCTGACCCTCTGCACAGCACCTGCATTAATTTAAAACACACCCAACAGCATTACAGCACACACACCCACACACACACACACACAACCACACACACACCACAAACACAAAAGAACTCCAGCAGCGGTCAGGAAACACTCACACTGCCATACTGTGTGCAAAGCTCCACCTCACTGCAACCCTGAAACAACCAAAACAAACAAACGTGCATTTAAGGACTAAACCCTTTTAGTTTGTAAAGGACAACCTAATGATGACCACAAAATACTAATAAACAAATACAATATAATGACATTTAATATATTTTAATTAAATATAAAAATAAACAAAAAATATATCGTTAAAGAAACGTTAATATTTGTTAAATAAACTAAGGTTTCTCAAAGTAGACAATATATTTGACCCAGCGTTTCTATATGTTAAACTGCATTAAACAATGTTTTTTTTTCAATTAAAATTTCAAAACAGCTGTTTTTTCTTGTGTTGAATGAAACCTTTTTTCTAAACGCAAAAATAAAACTAAACAACACGCTTTAAATGTCAAAATCGTAATATTGCACATGATACGTGTACTAATGATCATTGACAAGGGGTGATTATGTTTTTTTTAAGCATAAATCAGCTTTTAAGCGCCTCAAACCAAAACAAACAAAAACACTTCACGTGTTTTGATCACTCACTTTCACTTTTTAAACACGATTTAAGTAAAAGAATATGTAAAACGCTGACTTTATCGTCAAACTGTGATAGCCATACTCTTAGGTCACGTAGACCTACCTGACACGGGTTATCGTGATTTGTCGTTAGTTTTAAAGTGTTTTTAGGTAAAGGACAGCGTGTTCCCACTTACCATGTTTGCTGTACAAGACCCTGTGATCACTGTTCGCACGCCGAGCGTCATGCGTCATGACGGAGCGCCGCAGAGCACAAAAGCCGCGACGAAACAAGCACACAAAAAAAAAGAAAGAAAAAAATAAGAAAAGCTATGAATAGGTCCTATTTATTTGCAGTTTAAATAGTTCGTGCTTTTAGATTCAGTATATATACACATTAACTTTTTTTTATATAATGATTATTGTAATACAGCAATTATGTCCAATTGAAATCTGCATTAAAAAATCCAAAATAAAATGTAAATGCAAATAACAAATACCAATTTATTTGTAACAATTACAATTTGACTATTACAGATAATTTATAATGTATATATAATAAATCATTGGATAATGATGATATACAATGAAATAAAATGCATTCATGTTATAATTGATAAAACAAGTACATAATTTATAACTGAACAAATGTGTATCTATAATGAATAACATTTTTCAGTGAGACTTACAAAATATCTAGTAGCTCCTGCTGATCTTGTTCTGCTCTTCTGTGCCTGTCTTTGGTTTCTTCGTGTGTTACGGTGCAGACCATGATGGGACTGCACACAGGGCAGCATGGGAAAAACAACTCTAGCTATGAGCAAAAAAAACCAAGCAACGATTAAGATCATACCTGTAACCTTGAAGATGTTTGACAAGTTCTGTGAGATAAAGTACCTTTCTTCAGCAGCTCTGGGCAGGAATGCATTGTACACTCCACATCTGACCGACTGAAATAGTGTTCAGCTTTACTGACTCTCCGCGCCGTCAGAGACGCTTCTTTACCCTGAACAAACAAACCAGCTCAGAGCAAGAACAAACACCACAACTGAAGAATCAAATGACTTCGAAACAGATTTGTACCTGATGCTCATTAACAAACTGAGCGAGGATGAACTCGTGTCTCTCTGTGCTGCATGGGGAGGTTAAAACATCCGGGACTGTCCTGTGGACTGGCCCTTTCATCTGTAACCAGGTACCCTTCAGGTGACAGTCGAAACCCACGTTGCCTGGCAACTGGAACCGCTGATCCCGAGGCCCAAATGGACTCTCATCTTTCATCTGGCCACCACTGTTCGTTATGGTCCTGTCAGACCACGACCACATACTATACCGCTCTGCCGTTTCACCCCAACGTAGAAAAAATATTTTGAAGGTTTAGGACTGTAATCATTTACAAATAATAAGGAAGATATATAATGGATAAAGCCAATTTTTTAATCATAAAAACTCATACATACCATCTGCACATAATTGTATAAATAAAATATATGAACACAATTATATGAGTATTTTATTATTATACAAACAAACCTTAGTATTACATGTTTACTGTTTAGCGCTATGCTATTAAACCCAAATGAATGTTAAACTGTAAAAATATAACGTTCTAGAACACTTTAAAACATATTTTTATAGTATGCTAGTAGTTTAACAACGTACTATATTATTGTAACACTTCACACTTAACCATTGTTTGTTAATCAGAACCTGTACAATAAACTCACTTGGCTATACTGATGGACTTATTGAGAGAACTATAATATTAAATCAATTGTAAAATGTCTAATATATCTATCATATATATTTAAATTGTTGAATCCATTTTAGAACTGTTTAAGGCCTATTTATAAATGCTATACTACCTACAAATAACTTCTTTAAAATAGGGATTTGATATTTTTTATGCTAACACGTATATCACACCAGTTAAAGTCTAAATCTATTACAAAATTGTCAAAAAATATTAATAAAACTATGTAACACATTTCGCTCATCTTGAATGATAGCTAAAGTAAAATAGACGAGCTGGATTGAACAAAACATAAAGAGCCTGCATAAAAACAAACGTCTTCATTTTGGCCTGCAAAGAGCAACAAAAGTTTGGTCCTTTTTAGGGTTAAGCGTGATTCTTTCATATTCACCCATCTGGTCTTTGTGTTTATATATATATATATGGCACTGGACCCTTACTAAACATCATGTAAACCCAGGTAACTGATAACATTCATCGGAATACATAACGTGCATTACCCCGAATATGAGGAAGGTACAGCTATATACGGGATCATCTGACCAGAGAGCCTGCGTGAACACCTCTGCCGATGCCCTTGAGCCAGTGTGTGAACCACCAGACGACTGACCCCTGTAGACCCTCCCTGCACAGCACGGCGCATTAATAAAACAGCACACACAGCACAGCCAGCACACACCACACCACACACACACACACACAAAGAACTCCGAGCAGCGGTGAGCGAACCACGCACCACAGTCGCCGATAATGTGTGCAAAAAGTCCACCTCCACTGCAACCTGAAAACAAAAAACCAAACAAACGTTGCCATTTCTAGGTACTAAACTTTGATTGAAAAGGACAGACATACGAGTGGACCACACACAACAATGTACTACACTAACAAAATACAATATATATCTGGGCCCTTTTAAATATAGAGTATTATGAAATTATGTAACACACACCCACGCACACCACCAAACAAATTAGAGCGTTAATAAGAAAAGTATATATTTGATTAAGATAAGAACCTTCCATGTTC
>NW_024879396.1:173466-173743 GCF_018340385.1 Cyprinus carpio | reverse complement strand
TAATAAGAATAATCCTTAGAAAAACAATAGGGCCCTGCGCCCATTGGCTCGGGCCCTAAATATTTCTAGAGCAGTAAATCAGAACACTAGAATAATTTCTGAAGGATTATGTGACACTGAAGACTTATTGAAAAAGTTATTTTAAATCATAATCTTTCACAATATTACTATTTTACTGTATTTTTTAACAAATAAATGCAGCCTTGGAGAAAAAAAAAATCTTATTAATGCCTATATTTCATATTAAAATACCAAAAAAAAAAAGTTATTTTCATTG